>NW_015094509.1:21426260-21433021 GCF_001431845.1 Calidris pugnax | reverse complement strand
CCCCCCCCCCCCCCCCCCGCCCCAAGAAATCTTCATCCCAGCACTTCAAGCACGTCATCAAGTGGAATTTAGACACTCCCTCTCTTTTGGGAGTCCCAAGCACAAAATTGTGAGGATGGTTACCCAAGGCTTCGCAGGACAGAGACCTTTGGCATCTACCCTGTCCCTCAAACTCTACCTCCGTTCCCCCACCGCATGTACACCCACACTCAACTCTTCTTCTTCCTACTCCAAACTCCAAAGTAATAGAAAACTTGAACCCTCAGTCCCAGTTCAGTTGCTGGCACTGCTGTTATCTGGCAGCACTGCTGCCCAAATGATTGGAAGCCAAGCAAATATGTATTTAACGGGAATTATGAAAATCGAAAAGTACAAGGTTTAACTTTTTGAAAAGCACCTTCTTCCCCCACATCAAAGGACTCATTGATTTCTTGCTCAAGTTCTGACCAAAGTGGAGCGGGTGAAAGGAGGGAAGAAAAAGATCAAACCTAATCTTAGGAGCCGTGTCAAGCAAGTACTGGATTGCTCATCTGAAGCCTATGAGACAATTCCTGAATGTAAATACAATTTAATATGTCTGGCAAATGTTAGGAATCTGTCTCAGCATATTCTCCAATTGAGAAATAGCTCTTCTTTTTCCTTTGCTCCCTTTTGTGCATCCTTGAACTTGTATTCCTTGAAGTCCCAGTAACTATTCACATTAATGAAGTGTTAAGGTGTTTGAGCAGGAAGATTGGCTCTGCTGATTTCAGCACTTAAAAAGGGAAACCGCTCTGTTGTTTTAACCACTTCAACACTCACCATCTCAGTTTATTTTCTTATCCCATTTAACTTCTGTTCAAAATCAAACAGGAAGCAATTAAGGTGAGCCTACTACAAAGCAGCCCTCAAAATACATAGCTGAGTCCCTAGTGCAGAATGAAGGTCATGCCCCAAAAATGTAATTATATGTATTTGGAAGGAACGCACAGCCCATACACTGGTGTGACTGGTGTAAAGACACACCACCTCAACTTTACTTTCAGTGGGCAGATGACCATGGCCAAGACAGACATCACTACCACCCACCTTCACAGAGACACTGGTGGCAACAGTAATTGAACCCACGAAGCCCATTAGACCAATCATTTTATCTACTTGAATTAATAGAAGGGAGGAAGGAAGAAACTCAACACCCTACTAAGCTGTGAAACTATCATAATTTCCTCTGACCTAACTCCCCTTTGACTTCTGTCAGGTCACTGCCACAACATCAGGGAGAGGGATGTCATGGAAATACACATCTAATGACAACAGTGGGAGACAAAGCAAAGTCTTTACACAGGATTTAGCTAATTATATTTTGGGCAAATATTTATTTCTCTAAAAACAAAATAAAAATCATTTTTAAAAGAAAAAATGTATTTAAATAAAAAACAAAATTGTGAAATGTTATGGCACAGAAGTTGAAGACAAGTATAAATCCAGTTGCCACAACTGTTGCGTATTAATGTTGCACATTTTTCTATAAAGACTTTATTAAAGGTATTTACATGGCAATAAGATGTGTAAATATATACAGCAGACTGGGGACAACTTTTATTTGGGATTCTCATATGAAAAAATGCCTTAAATACAAAATTTTAAAAGAAAAAAAAGTCGAAGAGTTCATCCCCAGCATGAAGAATGTCCCGTCATCCCTTATGCCCAAAGTATCAATTATGAGGCAGTTTTGAGGTTCTGGCCAAACCCTTGGGAGATTCGGCCCAGGTTGTGTAGTCTCAAGTCAAATCGCACAGCATGCAGTTGCAATAGTTCCATACTCGGTGGACTGGTGTAGTTCATGAATGATATTAGAAACATGAATATTTTATCATCGATTCAGTCCAGTTTGGGTGATTCTAAGCAACGCCCAAGAGTTTCTATGCGCAAGAGTTCCTTAGCTGCTCGAGTTTGTGTTTCAACTGTTCTCTCCTCCGCCTCAACTGCTCTTTCTCTGCGATCAGTCTGTGTTCGTCCGACTGGATGGAGAGAACGTACTCCGTCGCCTTTTTCAGGATAACCACCTTGGGCGCCTTCTCGTTGTTGGCCACCTCGGGTATCTGGTCACGCAAGGCAAAGAAACTCAGCTTCAGCTCGTTTCTCCTCTGGCGCTCCAAGACGTTGTGCGTTCGCCTCTTGTCGTTCTCTTCCGAGTCTGACGTGCGGGGACTCGAGCATTTTCGGTTATTGCTGATCTGTTTGAGAACTCTGCCACTGTCCAACTTTAGCCTTTTTGCAGCTGGGTATTCAACCTTGGTGGAGGGAGGAGCGGCGTAGTTGTGCTGATGGATGTTGACGTGACACCGTTTGAGGACCAGCGGGCTGTGGTGGGGCTTACTGTGCTCTTCTGATGTGTCTGTGCTGGACTCGGTGCTGGATTCGGATTCGTTTGCTTCAGCTAATGTGACGACATCAATTTCCTCATCTTCCTCTTGCTCTTCTTCTGCAAGGCGGGAAAAAAAAATAAATAAATAATCATAAGCTGATCTATGCAAACACTCTCAGGACTGCTGTGTTTATAAGGGAAGGTTACTCCCAGCTGCACAGCGAGTAACCGGTTGATAAAACCTTTTCTTTAGCCCATTTGATGGTGCTGGACCCCACTTTCCCCAAGAGCCTTTCCTTTAAGGAAGTGCAATAGGACACAGGGAGCGCGCTCCAAAGCCCGGCTCCCTGATTTCAAAAGTTGCAAAGATCTTGCGTAATTCCTAGAAGCGCATGAAAGATAGCAGGAAAGTGTAACCTCGGCTGTCAGCAGTACAGCGCAATAAAGCTCCCAGACTCAAGCTGCCCTTAATTAAGGATTTAGAAGGCTTTGGCCACGCCTCAAAAGAAAGCTTACTTAACACACATGTGTATTCAGAGACATTTTCTGAATCTCTCTTGATCTGCTAATTTGCGGAAAATCCAATGGGAAAAAAGAAAAAAAAAAAAAAAAAAAAGAAGGCAGCCCGTAGCCCTTTGAGTCGAAACTCACTTTCAAATTTATGAGGGAGCGGAACAGGCTGTCAAATACCTAAGGAAGCATTTCCCAAACTTTCCCAGCCTCATTCACTCCTCTGCAGTCACTTTCACTAGCACCTCCCCGACGGCGCATTCCCCCCGCGGCTCTCGGGAGGGGAGTTAACTCCTTCCCGGCCCACGGGAGCCACTTTTCCCGGGACACCACGTCGCAGACCGGCTCTGACCCCGTTATGAAAGTTTCTCCCTCCCCCCTCCCTTCTTAGTATTTTTTTCCCCCTTTCCTCCCTCCAATCCTGGAGGGAAAACTTGGGCTGGTTTTCCAGGAAATAAATTCTCCGGGAGTCTCTTCGTGCCTCGCTAACGTGGCATTTAAAAAAAGCCCACGAGGGGAGGGAGAAAAGGGGGGGGGGGGCGCCAGCGGGTTTACACACACACACAAACACACACACACATCACGCGTGGGTGACACTCACCCGAGTCGCTGCTGCTGCTGCTGGTGGTGGGCGGCGTGTCGTCGCCCAGCAAGGACGCGGGGCTGGCGCCGGGGGGTCCTGCCCGAGGGGCCCGCTCGCTGAGCGGGTAGGGGAAGACCACCGAGGGGTCGATGCAGTCGGCGGCGGCAGCGCCCAGGTCGTGCAGGTAGAGACCGGCGGAGGCGGCGGGGGAAGCGGCGAGACCGGGAGGCGGCGGCGGGGGCCCGGCGGGCGGCGGGCCGGGGCGGGCGGAGGTGGCGGTGGGTCCCCCCGCCTCCCGTCGGGCCGCCTGGTAGGAGGCCAGCTTCTCGGAGACCACCTTCTCCAGCTTGGCGGCGGCGGAGAAGCCGCTCCACATGCAGTCCTGGATGATGATGGACTTGACGAAAGACTCGTCGTCCGGGTCGCAGATGAAGCTCTGGTTGACCATGTCCCCCCCGAGGAGCTCGGTCACTATCTCCAGCTGGTCGGCGGTGGAAGGGAAGCAGGAGGCGGCGGCCAGGCTGGAGCGGCGGCTGGGGGAGAGGGGCGGCGTGGGCAGCAGTTCAAACTTCTTCCAGATGTCCTCGGACGGGGCGGGGGGCTGCAGCTCGCTGCCCCGCTGCTGCGCCGCCAGGTAGAAGTTCTCCTCCTCCTCCTCGAAGTAGAAGTAGGGCTGCACCGAGTCGTAGTCGTAATCGTAATTCTTGCTGGGGAAGCCGGCGCTGAGCGGCATCGCGGCGGCTGGTGCCTGCAAGGAGGAGGGGGGACAAAAAAAGGGGGGGGGGTTTGGGTGAGCCGAGCTCCGCCGCGGGGATCGGTTCCCCCACTCTATATCCCCCGGGGATGGGCTCCCCCCGAGGATCGGTGGAGCCCCGGCGCGTAGAGCTCCCCCCCAACCCCACACGCCGCGCCGGGAGGGGGGGGAACGCGCAGTCGCGTTTAGCAATTAAAGAAAAATATTATAATAATAGAAAAAAAAATAAATAATAAAAAAATGCACGACCTCCCTTCTCCCCCATTCCGAGCTCGGCAGGACAACCGGGCGGCGCGACCTCATCTAGCGAGGGGTCGGCTGCCGGACCACCCTCCCCGCGGCCGGAGGAGACCACCCCCCATCCCGGAGGGGGCTCCCGCAGCTCGGCCTCCCGGCAGGGCTCGCCTCCCCGCTCCGCTCGCACCGGGCACGGCGCCGGCTCGCAGCCCCCGTCCCTCCCGGGGGCGGCAGCGCCATCCCCATCCCGGGAGCCGGGCGGGAAAGGGAGGCGAGAGCCCGGCAGCTTCCAGCCGGGAGCCGGGCTGCTCCCCAACCAGCCACCCACCTGGGCACTGCTGGCCGTGCACGGGGACCTCGGCAAACTTTGCCAAATCTTGTCAAATATCCATATATACAAGCATATATATATGCATATCAGCAATACATGCCATAACCACAGCCTGCCCGCGCGTACGCGGGAGAAGCTAACGCTTACCCACCTCCCTCACCCCCTCTCCCACCCCCCAAAAAATGAAAATTAAAAAGCAAATTAAAATCCGATCGCAAGGAAGAGGCTGGGGAACGCCGGTACCCCCGGCGGAGGAGAGCGCCCCTGCGGAGGCACCGTCGGTATCCGCGTCCGCGGAGCGCAGCCCCGGGTGTCAGCAGCGCGGGGGGGGGGGGGGGGGGCTGGGGGAATCGAAGTGATGGGGGCGAAAAGCAGAGACCCCCCCTACCTCCCCTCCCCTCCCGCAACTCACCGGCTTCTCCAACGCGCCAGCTGCGAGACGTAGCGAGGCAATTATTGCGGGCGGTGCGGAGAACAACAAGAGGAAAAAAAATAATATAAAAAAGGCAATATATATATCTGTATAGTAAAATTAAAAAGAACCGCCGGGAAGGACGGGGGAAGGGAAGAAGAAAAAAAAAGAAAAAAAGACAAAACGCCGGGAGAATGTAGATCTCGTCCTCCCACCCCGGTTTTTTTTTTTAAATAAAAAAATAAAAAAATAACCCAGGGAGCAGTGAAAACCAGATAGAAAGTCCTTTTTCCTGGAGCAACACTTTAACATTTACAGGGCTGTCTTGGATTTGGGTGAAGGGGGTAATACCTGTTACGACTGTCCCCATCGGTTCCGCTAATTGGGGACGGGAGGTGTCAGCCAACCCCCTGAATTATCTTCCTCCTCCTCCTTCCTTCTCTCCTCAAGAGCAATGATTTCAAGCGGGATCTCTCACCTGGTGCATTCACCCAGCGACTTCCCAATCCCTTTGGGGTCAGGAGTTGGATAAACTGGAGTTTCTCAGCGCGGCGGTTGAACAGAAGTAGCCCTTATGTGCAATAAAACGGGGTCGTTTTATAAAGTCTCACATCTTGTGTTTGGGGGTGTTGCCACGTAGCAATTTTGGAATAAGCAACACCCTTCGTGCCTGTGTGTCTGTGCTCCTCTGCTGGGGGTACACAAGTGTCTAGGCTGATTTAAATAAAAAAAAAAAAAGAGGAACTAGAATGTTAAAAATACTGCATTATGTGGCACGCACGTAGTTAAATCCATTCCAATCCTTCCTTTTTTTTGCATCAGCTCTGCCATTAGCTGCTCAACGCGGTCACCCTTGGCTGGAAAACAGCAGCTTGAGAGGAGCTGGGACAGGGAGGTGCAGTTGAGGAGCTGGGTTCCTGTCCCTGGTGTGTAACCCCGGGCAAATAACCCGGAGGCTGGAATGGATTAATAACCCTGACCTGCTCCAGCACCACCTTGAGATAAAAGGGACTTTGGAACTTGTAATTGGAATCGTAGTATTAGAAACGTCAATACTACGATAATAATGTGTATTTTTCCTGCTGCTTTACTGAACAGAAGCCTCTGGTCTTGCAGCTACAACAACATACCCCAGCAAGGGGGTTGTTTTCTGGCTCCCGCAGCCACATGGAGTTGAGAGAGAGAGAGAAAAGTCTTTATTCCTGGGAATCCATAGGGCTGGTCCTGAAAAAGTTTGATTTTTTTTTTTTGTTAAATATTATCACCCCCATTTGCAGTTCAGCTCCCACCCTCAGGCTGCAGCAGGGAGGGAAATGTTGTCAAAATGAACCCGATTTCCCCTTTGTTTTTCAGGTGGACTTTGCAAATCGAGAAAGTCAGTTGGCATTTTATCATTCCATGGAGAAAACGGGTCAAGATATCAGAGACTTTTACGAAATGCTGGCAGAAAGAAGGCATGTATCAATATATTACAGTCTTTTACTTTTCCAGAGTCATCTTAAGTGCAATTAAACTTTGTTCAGGTGGTAATTATTAAACAACCGCTTGGTTTTGTTCCTCTCAACTTCATCCTTTTTTTTTTTTTAA
>NW_015094509.1:21423396-21426182 GCF_001431845.1 Calidris pugnax | reverse complement strand
CCCCAAAAAAAAAAAACCAACAATCCCTTTCTGTTTTTTTCATCCTTTCACCCAGCGGAGTATTTGGACACATCAAATCAGGGGCAGTTTTAGGCAGAAAGGGCGATAAAACACCCCAGAGCCGTTGTGTGGTCGCGATGTAGATGTCACCTACTGACATTTTCGGAATCGAATTTACCCTTGCTCAGAGGTGGCTTAAAATACACGGTGCTATTTTTAAATAACGTCACCCCCCTGCTGATGGTAGACCTCGCTGCTGTCAATGGAAATAACGTGGCTAAAGGCCTGAACTCAGCCACAAAGGTGCAAGATCCAAATTCATCTAGTTACAAATGGTGTAAAATGCGGTGTGGGCACTTTTATCTATTTAAGAACAGCACCAGAATAGCCAGGTACACAATAAATGTCCTCAAAATTGTAAAAGCCACTGAATTCGGCCAGGGCTGGTAAGAGCAGAAATACTTTGAAATTAGTATAGATAGGGTTGAAAATCATAATCCCGCTCATGATGCAATATAATCATAGGCAGAGCAATTAACTGTAGCATCACAGAGGATTATGACTTGAAGTGAGGAATAAGTAACATGAGCAGATGGACTCTTAAAATACCCTGTGTTCACATGAATGGAAAAACAGGAAAGGAGGATTGGAAGAAATGTGCTATTGAAACAATGCAGCCTTCGGAGGAAACGGTCTTTAAAATATTTGATAGGATTTCTCCAGGTCTCATGCAGACTGTAAGTTCACTTTTTCTTGGGGAGCCAGCTCGGAGGTGCACCAGCACAGCTCTTACGTGGCAGTTTTAGCGTGGATGAAGAAAGACATTTTGCTCTGATTTCTTATGTCCAGCCCCAGCTGTAAAAGAGCGCAGGCTAGGTATGAAATCGGTGAGTATAAATCTCCAGGAAAAAGGCCATTTTGACAAAATAGCTGTTATAGGGGAAGAATAAATACACTAGTATAACATTAAGGAGACAGCAGAGCCAACGTGATTGTTTTGGCATGGGGGGTTTAGTGATAAATAGGAAACGGGAGGGGGCTGAGACGGGAGCCTGGGTGGAATTTATGTGTGATGGCAGAGTGGGAACCTGAGCGAAGAAGAAATGAAAGCAAAACCTGAGAGAGAAGTGGAGATGGAAAAAGCTATCACACCTCTGCGTCTGGAAACCCCTGAGACAGCTCACAATGTTCTGTGTGCCTGTGCCACCTACTGCACGATGCGTTCTCAGGAGACATGCGGGATTTCTTTTTCAGTGGACAATAAGCCATCTAATAATCATAGGGTCACGATGAACTCGTAGCTATCTTCTGAAATTTCTGCTGAAATTTGCATTTGACCTCTCCACAGCTTTGCGTGTTGCTCATCTACATCTGGTGAGCAATGGGAAAGCACTAACTAGATGTTAATTAGTCCTGGAAAGTCCTAGCTCCTCGAATGAGAGATTTACCCAACGTAGTCCTTGCACTCAGAGCTGTCAAAACGGGCTAAGTGTGCCTATGTGCAACTGATAGCACCCATGCAGGCAACCGTGTCTCCACAGCTGCTCCAGTCCCCCAAAAGGATCCCAGTCCAAAAAGCCCACGCTACAGGGGCAAGAAGAATCGCACTTGCCTTATTACTATAAAAACCAGAAAAGAAAGATGTTAATTTTTCATCTCTTTCAGCCGCTGTAATTTCTTTAACAATAGGAGGTGAGATGTGTGTAGGCAGAAGCTGACAGTGTTTCTACAAGCTGCACAGCATTGACTAAATTAATAACATCTTCCTACCCCCCTCTTCCAGGCTCAGAAAGACTCATATGATGCGTTAAGAAGTATCTTCTCAACGGACTTCCCCGGTGTGAAGGAGAAATGCAGACGTCTGGGAGGGCCACTGTCCTTGTCTGTGTACCATGGTGAAAAACAGAGACTGAAATACACCTCCTCTGCAGTTTCCATCACTGCTAGCCCAGTATACCAGCCCCAGACATGGGCTACAAGTCTTTCAAATGATAATAAAGCATGCAGAAGAAAGCAGCGGGTTTTGTGTATGATGTGTCATCAGTAAATATGAATGAGAAGATCACAACAGTATCATAAAGTGGAATGAAATGAAATAAAATAAAATAGTGTTAGTTGTAAACCAGAGGTTGTGCGTATCAAACACTAAACTCTCATCTGCTGTGCATCCTCACTTTGTGGATGTCCATCTTCAGATGGTGATGTCATGGCATCAGTGAAAGTGGCATCTGGTGTAATTTATTTATTTTACTTTTCTGCATGCTCTCAGCTCTGTGCCCAAGGATGCTTGCAGCAAACATGGCAGCTTCTTCCTCTACACCATGATTCTCATAATCTGCCAGCCTACTATGGAAAAATTCAGACCATTTATTCCCAACAGGAAAAGGGAAATGCACAGAAGGAAACGGAAGAAAAGTAAATGAGGAGAGCTGGGGAAAGAAAGTGTTATGTTGACATTAATTTACTCCCCCAGCACCACATTGGGTACCATGTCCCTCACAGAAACCCACTGGAATCCCAAAAAGAATAAGTTTTGAAATCAAGAGAATTAGGACAGAGCCTGAACTGCTCCTCTGGCTCGGGCTGCAAGCACCACCCTTCAACTCAAACCGAAGGAGATTTGAAATGATTCTGTCCCGGATCCAGAGTTAACACTTTTTTTTTTTTTTTTTTTTCCTTCTTCTTTCTTTCTAAATTAAATCATTGCACACTGATGGATCTATAAGCCTATGGAACTGCTAATCTTCCTACGATTTATGGAGGGGCTGGAAAAATTTAAAGGAAGG
>NW_015094509.1:21319592-21423174 GCF_001431845.1 Calidris pugnax | reverse complement strand
CCGGGACCAGGATTTACCCTTTTTTTTTTTTTTTTTTTTTTCCATTTTTTAGTTGTTAAAACTAAGCTTTTTAGATGCATGTGGGGTTTTTTGTTTTGTTTTGTTTTGTTTTGTTTTGTTTGTTTGTTTGTTTTTCACTTTGACAGTGCATATGAAATCAAGTCTTCATTGAAACAAAAACATTAGCAGTTTTAAAGGTGGTCTGGCATCCTGCAGGTATGTATCAGTATATATTTGTCCTGTCCTATTTATTCCATGTGATTGTAAAACTGAAGAGGATATTATGACTAAAAGATAGGAAAATACCTTCATTGCAATGTAACTTTTTTGAATACGGAGAATAAAATCCTTTTCAGCAGCTTTGGTCTTTCCACCCTGTGCAGCCTTTACCTTTTTTTTTGCTTCAGGGTAAAATTACCAGGGCTGTTAATTTAACTTTGTTTACAGACAGTTTAACTTTGCAGTTCTTTCAAACCATCACAGTTACTTGGGTATCAAATTTTAGTTTGTTTTCAAACAGGGCAGTCCTTGATTAGTTTATTCTTAGCTACATAAAATCAAATTATTCAGATGCATTTACAGCTATTTTTAAATCTCAACACCAGCTACCTAATGCTAGCTGTTTTTGTTGTTTAAATACACTACCTGTAAATTAATCTAAGTCCCACAGAAGCAACCCCCAAAAATACCAGTAGAATTTGGATCAGCCCTTCCTACACAAGTTAACACCTTTTGACATGGATCAGTGGGAGGGACCGAGCTAACACCAGTAGTTTTGGCATTCCTTGATAGAGGAGAGTTTTGTCCAGCTGTGGATTAAGGGTGAATTACAGGAAATCTGCACTGATTTAAGTGCATGATAAATGAGAAGATCTTCAAAACTCTTGTGAAAGATAAGTTATTTTTGAAAGTCTGGGTAATTTAAATTTCTCTCCAAAAAGAAAGAAGAGCTGTTTCAGAATAAATAGCCCCCAAAGGCCGGTCATGCATCCCCATGGCCTCTGCATTCTCTGAATTTTATGCTGCAATTATCAGATTGTCAAGATGTCCCAGCTCTGCCTGATTAAGTCTTCTCTAAAGTATTAAGGCTATTTGCAACTACTTAATGATTCTTGCAGGTACCAACACTGTCAAGGCTTTCTTTAATTTTTAAAAGCCTTGATCTTTAGAGCTAAGATGGGATCAGAGCCTCTCCCACTGAGTTGCTCCAGCCCTTCAACGTTGGTGGATGAGAGTTTCTGAATGATGCTCCCCGTTCTGTACCCTGCATGGGACTGCATATCATGTGTGGGACAGCAGGGATGAGTCCTTCTGCCTACCAATGCATGTGGTGTGCATGTTCCATACTGCCAGTGTAGAGAGTTCTCCTCCACTCGGTGTCGATCTGCAGATCCACCCAGTGGGAAAGAGCTCCAGAGCCCCATAGCAGCTGGAAAGTAGGGAAGGACTGGAAGTTATTAGGCAGGTTTCTTATTAATGTCCAAGAAAAATAGACAACCTCTCCTGTATCAACTTCCTTGCAGGTTTGGTATGAATGCAGAGGAGCACGGAGCTTGCTGTAGTTCTTACAGCATGTCCTGTGGAGGCAGAGCTTCAGAAATATCTGAGTGTATCAGATATTATCTGGAGGAAGGAATGTGTCAGCTGACAACGAGGCTGGAAACTATTGAAACTATTGTCAGCTGGGTCATTATTATAATTATCTCTTGTCTCTTCGAGAATTAATATCCAACAATCCTGTCCGGTCTACAAACAGGTGAGAGTATACAGCCCTTCCAGGAATAATGTAGCTGGTTGCAAAATAGCTGCTTTAAAGATGAGGCATCTGATTGCTACCAAATTAACAGGTAGAGCCATAGGAAAACATTCTGGGAAAGAAAGTAGCTCTGCAGAGGGAGGATGTCTAAAAAAGTAGTATGTATGGGCTTTGGAAAACACTGGAGACTGGAGGTGTTACTCTTCCTGTTGCAGATTTTAGGTGGTTGTATTTGAGTTTTGGGGGAAGTGGCAGGATCTATGCAAACTACTCATCTGAACCACTGCAAAGTCCAGAGCTCTGGTTCAAGCTGCTGGTGAAGATCATCTGGGCTTCCTTGTCTGGCTCTGTGCTGAGCATGCTCAAGAGCGCTCACAGGTTTTGCTTGTCTTGCTCAGCAGGTGAAATGATGATGTTCTTGTCATCAACCCTTATATTAATCTTGAAGCTCCTGTTTGATCATGTTTTTATGGGAGGGAGGAAGATGAGCATGTAGCAGGGAGTTTGAAGGTATTTACAAGAAACACTTCTGACTTGAGTTATCTGTCCTCCATGGTTTTCTGCTGTCAAGTCATGTCTTCTCTGGGCTGGTTTATGGAAGAGAACAGTCACATTTTAAAATTACGTTGGTGAGCCCAGAATGAGCACAGTTGGCCTCTGCAGTCAAGGACAGATCGGTGCCATCTCAATGAAGTTAACTTTCCAGCCACACTCAACTGAAACAATACTGACGCCAGCACTGAGAAACACACAAGTTAGCGTGATGCTGACACCTTTCTCTGTGCAAAGCCTTTCAGAGTAGCTGCTCCCAGCACAGAGCACGTCAGCAGGGTGCATACCATCAAACTGAGTCCTAGAAAGGCATCAGATGGTTTCTAACTCTTCACACCTAAAAACTTTTCCATTCATTCACCTGTAACAATTTCCTAATAATGTCACATGGCTGATGACCCTAACCCTCTCTAGCTTTACTGTACTCTGCAGTTAATTCTGAATGGATTTGGGCATCCGTAGCCAGGTAAACCAAAAGCATTACCATGGCTAGATCAGGGCTTGCACTTGCCAAAGGTTTTGGGTCCTAGCTGTCTCAGGTCAGGCACCCAGAAGTAAGGGATGGCACTGAGAAGGGTGGCCTAAACCATCAGTGGTGGAACTTCAGCAGGCTTCAGTCAGGCACTGTTACAGCCTCTGTGTTCCTCTAAGCTCTTGGACTGTTTTAGCATCATTTTTGTTACTTTTGGTGTAGTTTAGTTTACCAGCTATCAGAGCAAATTCAGAACTGTTTAACAGCACTCAGACCAGACATCTTGGGGAGATGAAGCATTCTTATCTGTGGCTGCTGCTGCATTTTGAGATGAGCGTAAGAGAGGCGAATACATCCATGAACATTTGCTGCCAGTATGGATTTAAAAGCAAAATGCAGTCAGGAAGGCTACCAAAAAACTACTTCACTTGGCTGATAACTCAATTTGTTGATAAGAAAGAGGGAGTGTTTTGTCTCTCTGTATCAGATAAGGGACTTATCACTCCCTGCACTGTTGATGATGAACATGTTCATCTGGCAAATAGTGGCAATAAAGCCACATCTCCCCTTTGCACCGCAAGACATATGCTGCATCAAATGAAATTAAGGGAAATGGATTTAAAACACTTCTTGGTAAATGCTTTTTAAACCAATTTATAATTAACCTGTGGAACCTCCTGCTGCATTTTATTAGAAAAGGAAATACCATGCTTGAAAACGGATGTTTCATGCAAACAATAATATGGAGAGATGCAAAGTGTAAAAAGAGGAGAGAAAGGACATTGTTGTTATGGACTAGGATTGCCTAATTTAAGAGGTGGGCTGTAATTGAAAGTGCAGGGTTGTATTTTCTTCCCACACTATCCTAATGTAGGTTGTTGCTAGATAGAGATGTATTTCTGATCTGGTTGGTATTTTTTTCGTATTGTGCAAACAGACCCACACAACATGGGCACCCACCTTTACCAGTAGAGCAAGCATGTCTTGGGAGGGAGGCAACTTCTGTCACAGCTGTCTCCTGGGATGTTTCAAGCACAGTTTGATCCTGTAGTGTAGAAAGAGCCTAAATGAGTATGTGCTTCTGTCTGTGTTTTGTTGCCCAGGCTGAGGAGACCTCATCAAAAAGATGTCGGGGTGCATTGCAGCGCTCCCCAGATTAACCATCTCTGGTCTGGCTACAGAGCCAGACTCTCGATACGGGATCCCAGCGTGGGTGCAGAGCCACATGAATGCCATCTACTTTCACTGCTGAGGCTGGTGTGGACAGACAGAGCTTGAATCTGCTGGTACTCACCAATGCAAATCAATGCAGTGGGTTCTTCCCACACATCTGCATTGATCCACTCCTCAAGATTAAGTCTAAGCTCAGGAAGCTTGCGTGCTAGTCAAGGCGTTGACGTAGGAACAATGCTATTTCACTGAACCTGTTTCTCCTTCCTTTGTGCATGGCAGAGACTGGGCTAAATCTCAGATGTGGCTGTGCACTGATGGGCAATTCCAGGGGACTGCTGAGATCCAGGTACCAGGGAACTAGGGCCACAACACCCAACGTGAAAACTGCAAAAATTGATTCAGCCTTGCAACTAATTGGTCCCTCCGCAGGGTGCTTTTGTTTCATTTTCTTACTTCAGAAGACTCTTGGTGTTGCCTAAGTCCAGTTCTTCCTCCTACTGACATTCAGACTATGTCCCTTTCTCAAACTGGGCAGGGTTACAGAAGGTTGCAATTATGACTGCAGTGGCAAGAAAAGCTTTGATCAGAAATCAGCCTGACAAGAAGTGTGCTGAGGGATTAATGCAGAACTGACTTCATCAGCAGCTGAGAGCTCTGTGGAGGAGGAATTTAGGTGCTTCTTACAGCCTCAACAATGCAAAGCAGCCATCATCAACAAGGTGTTCCCCAGAGGATGCTAATCACTCTCCTCCCTCTTGATCAGCAGTTAAGAGTGTCTCTCTTCTTTCTACTTATCGCCTAGTCAGAGATGCCAGAGGTATTTCTTAGAAGATAAGAACATTATTTACACCCAGCCTTAGAAAGGAAAGAAGAGGTTGTCAGTGAGCTACAACCATTATTGTTACTGTTATCATTTGTATTGCAAAGGCACTTTAACCATACTCAGACCCCATCTTGTAGGGCCAATATGTTTCACTGACCATACTGCCTGCCTTCGCTCTGAAAGGGCTTGTGAGATGGGCGACAGGGATGGGGAAGGGAGGTTTAGAGGACCAAAGTCCAACACTGCATCAGGAACAGAGCAAGGGAATCTGGGAAGCGCCATCTTTTCTCTAACCTATCATGGCCTGTGTGTTTGGGAAGCCAGGAACATCCCTGCTTCCTAGTCACTTCCCATAGGATTTATCTGCAGATCCAAACCATAGCACCTAAAGGATCTAGGATAACCCTCCTGTACCAGTGTAGTTCCAGTCTAGTTCTAGTGCAGATGCACTCTCCCATGAGTGTCACAGGAAAGGGCGATGAGAAATGGATTTTGCTTTTCATGAGAAGAGAAGAAAAAATTAGAATATATCACTTTAGGGCCATCTAGCTCTGCTCCTTACTAAGGACTCCACATTCTTTGCCTTTTTTTTTATTCCTTTTTTAAATGGATCACCACAAAAATCATATGAGTTAAGAACTGAGACTCCTGAATGCTTCAGAATATCAGGTTCTACCTACACGTGCGATGAGAAGTTTAGGTAGGTATGTATGCCAGCCCCCACAAACAATGTGCTAATATCTACAGCTATTGCATTGTTAGTGCTCTGATATTTAACCAGAAGGTATCTCTGCCTTCAGCGTATGTTTTTCTCCGCTTCCTTTGTTATTCTCCCCTCTCAAACAAACAGAGAATGCTCTTTGATGATATTATGTCTATGAAGCCAAAGGTGTGTGCGTGTTGTGGAATTTAGTCATGATATTTCTAATTGGAAGGTGCAAGGTCACCCTTACATCCCTACATTTACATACTGGGTCATTCTTTCCTGCACTGCTGGCAATCTGAGAGTTGTATACACCTTCTTCAGAGTCCCAGAAGCTGCTGCCTGCTAAGCACTGAGTAGATTCTCCAGGAGTCCAAAAACGGAAAAACTCCTGGATTATTTTGTGTGATGAAGATTCCCAACTGCCCTTAACTTTTCTGGACTTGGAAAATTGGACAACCTTTTTGTAGGTCCCTCAATTAAAATGATACAGCATAAGGAGTGTAGGTGTGTTACGTGCCTCCAATGTTATGATCAAGACAGATACTGACCAGCTTTAAACCAGGAGACCTCGGTGCCTGGAATCCCATGGCAGCTCAGAGCTTAGACAAAATTCCCTTACCTGGCTTTGCCCATACAGGTTCTACAGCCTCTTCTGAGATCAGCAGGTGGTGGAGGAGGGCCTGTACCATAAGCTGGGTAGCTCCGAGATGCCTCAGATATGTCAGTGCATCACTGCACTACTGTTTTGCGCAAAAGGACATACCCTGCCACCAAACAGGCTGGTACTGCTGAAAACCAAAGGGGAAGACTTGGGGAAAAAGAGGGGTGGCCCTCTCCAGACGCATGCTGGTAGTTTGTCTGAGTAACTTCTGTCCCTGGCACTGGACACAACTGTCTCTGGTAGTTATCCTTAGCAGGGTCATTCCTTTGGCAGTGCTGTCTGTTGTGTACAGGTTTCCCTGTGCTGTCAGGGGGTAGTGGGGATTGGTGGCCACACAAAGGCCCAGGGAGAGGGCAGTGGTTAGGACACGTCCCTTCCAACTGCCTCAGAAACCTCAAGACCCCTTTACACCTTCATAACCACAGAAGTTGATGAACATATGTGTCTCCCAAGCATAGCAGCATGGAAGAAAGATGGCACCATGGAAGCAAACACACTGGAAGTTCAGACCTCAGCTGGCCTCCTAGCACTGTGCTTGTGAGATGGGCCACCTGGGGAAGAGCAGGAAGGTCATCTTGTGGTCTCTGCCACCTCTCTTTGGCCTTGTAGCTCTTTCAGAGCCTGTAGTAGCAGAAGAACTATCTGGCTGCAAACCTAGACTTATCTATAACACATATACATGAAACTCAGTAATAACTAGCTCATATATTCATTTCTGAAGTAGCTACAAAGAGATTTAATGTTGCTTAACGCATCCACTATCAGTGCTCCCTTTTTGTCACATCATTGCCTGAAGGCAGACTTAGGTTGAGCTAGAAATGCTGGTAGTTTCTGAACAGCTATAGTATCTGGACCAATGTATCTATGACTGTTTGGTGGCTTAGAGTTGTGAAAGCAGGGGAAAAATATAACAATGACTGTATATTCAAGCAGAAGAGGAAATTCTGCGATGGGGAGTCGCTACTATACACCGGCTTCCAGGTGCTTCACGAGGAAGGGGTGACTCTTCTCCAGGTTCTGGTGCTAGCTCAGCTCCTCTGAACATGAGAAAAGCCCAGATGCAAACCTTGTGGCTTAGCCCTATGTTAGTACATTCCCAAACACTGATTAAGAACGGTGAATGAAGAGAGAAACGCAGGTTAATGTAGCACCCTGGCGTTTTTTCTGACTGCCTGCCAGATGAAAGCTTTGGAGGTGACGTGTAAACAGAGGCCAGCAGCCTGCGCACAAGCAAGCTGGAGGGTTTGAGCTGGTGTAAATGCTGCTTCCTCTGGAGTGGAGATAAAAATAGGTTGCAGGGTGAAGGACTGTGGGCTAAGCCAGTATCCAAAATAGAGTGGGAAGGGAAAAGTTTGGGACATGGAAATGGTTCCATGTTCTTCCTGAGACCAAACTTTGGTGCCCCTTGTTGCCTTAGGCAGCGTCTGCTGGGAATAAGATGGAAGTGTGGGTAGCTGGGAGCTCAGAGGGTTGCCTGAGGGTGCTTGTAAGCTCTGCAAGGACAGTGATGTCATTGTGGGTCCCACCTGCTGATCCCACTCTTGATGGGGAGCTAAAGAGGGGTTCTTACATTCCCGATCTCTGTGCTGGATATCCACTCCCTGAGCAATCCCTTTTTTTAGAGCAAGCCCCGTAGGCAAGGCTGCATTCCATTTTCGCCTACAATCTCCTGATACAGAGACCAAATAGGCAGCTGGAGAAGAGCTTTCACTCGGTAATGGGCCACTTGTGTGATTCCTGCAGCCTGGGTGACGCAGGATTGACTTCAGCAAGTAGGTGAAGGACTTTTGCTCAGCAGTGACTCAAGAGCTCTGTGAGCTAAAAGCCAGCAGTTTTCCTCTTCAATTCAGCAGGGCTGCCCTGTTGTTACCAAGAAATCATAACATCAGCTTCATGACACCAAAAAGTATTGCTGGGCAATTACATTCCATCGGGTCGCCAGTCTCCTTCGTTCCTTTTTCCTCTGGATGTAGTATTCCTTGTGTTTTTTGGTGGTTTGACATCTTTGAGTGTATGGTTGTAGGACAACAAAAAAAGCAGAAAGAACAGATTTTTGGGAAAGAGGAGAACACGAGGCAATGTTACTATAAAAGAGGGAAGGAAAGCAGATTCACTTCAGTGGAAAATATTTACAGTACAGCTGTTGGCTTGGAATTCTGTCACAAATTCCTGTTTCAAACCAGGCTTCTTGAGGGGTTTGCTAAAACTCACAAGCCTTTGGGCAGGCCTGTCATACTCAGTATGTTTCTACAGGCTCTTTTTCAGCAGCTCTGGTGCAACTTTCAGATTGTTGCAACACTTTCTGGTCCAAATGCAAAGGCCTCTGTGTCCCACTAAGTACCTGCTTGTCTCCTTGCTCTGCCTGTGGCTCCTACAGCATCGATCTCTGAAATTGTCTTGCAGAGGCTGGAGAAGGGATTGTATAGGTTACAAATGGACCAAACTAATTCTTTTAGCTCTCACCATGAAGGATATTTGGAGATTTTTCCTCCCTGTCCTACTTTCATGAGTTGAATCATAGAAATGCTTAGGTCGGAAGGGACTGCTAGAGGTCAGCTAGCCCTCCCTGGATGTCTGCATGCATATTGTCTTTCCACACAGGTACTCCCATCTTGGCTTTGGAGAGTAAGGGTTGAAATTTCTCAGTGCTTTGCAGCACAGGGTGTGTTACCTCTATTTTTTCCTCCCTCCATAGTTTCTTAAGTCTACCTCCAGGGGAACAGCATCAGATAGAGCTGGTCACCAACTCTGATGGGTCAGAGTTATTTCCATGTTAGAGCTTGTACCATCATCAGTTAAAATTTGTTCTGAGGTCAGCATGTTCCCATATCAATCTTTCCTTTATATTCCCTGCTATCTCTTCTTTCCTTCTCCCAAGCCACATGGATCCTGAAGGCTCTTCTGAGCATTTATGGTATCATAAATGCATGTAATCATTAATATGAACAAAGGTAATGTGCTGCTTGCAGTATGTAGAGGTGAAGTGATGACTGTTTCCTTGCCTGATCAGATCTGGAACAGATGCAGCAGGGGAGCAATTTGAGTTCAGGAGGAGATGAACCACCGTCAAGCTTAGGAATAGTTCAGGCTCAACTCTGAGCAGCAAGCACCAACCTGGCTTTGAGTCTCTGCAGGTAAAGGAAAACTAAGATTTGCATCATTCCCACTTCCCCTACCCCAAGCGGAAGCAGGAATGGAAGCTACGGTAAAGTTTTTTTGACTGATTCCAGCCAAGAAAACAGTCAAGGTCAGCAAGTTCTTGCTCGTAGTTTTGAGGGGAGGAGAGCCCATCTGTCCATTTGCCTTGGGCTCTGCAGGCAGCCATCTGCCTTAATAACCAAGCTGTGAAAAGCACCATCTCTGCAGGATGAAAGCAGGAGCAAAGGAGGAGCTGGGACCTGCCTCTCGCACCCACAGCGCCTCATAGAGGGTGGCAATCTACACCAGGCTGGTGATGGGTGACATCTAAGTGCCACCAGGGCACCACCGTCCCAGCAGTCCCACAATCAGGGCTTGGTGGCACTTCCTTAGCCATCAGAGAGGATTCAGTTCAGGTTGTATTTGGGCCTGGCCTCCACAGCAAGCTGGCATTGAGCAAACAAGGGCCACAGTACGATAATTTCTGGTTAGCTCCAGGGGTAGAGAAAGTGTTTTTCACAGCAGAGGACCTGCGTTGTGCTTGGCTTGCTGAGCAGAATTGTCCTTATGACTGTGTTGTCACTAGCCTGCGTCACAGGGAGCGTGATTTGGGTGTCCCCAGTAGACACGACTGTAGTAGGGATGTTATAAAGATGGTATCTCACAGGGATATGGACCACACAGACCTGGTGAACTCTGGGGACACATAGGACTTATGTCTGATGTATACTTTCTGTACCTGAGTGCAAATCTCAATAATTCCTGGAAAATTATTCAGTATCATGATTAAATCCTGTTCATTAGCTGGCCAGTCTTGAGGAAAACTTGTTAAAGAAAAACTGGCCTGTACTGACGTTTTTAACGTAGCATGTTCATTGCTTAGCACAGACCTGAGATGTGATGAGCTGGTTTACAGTTCATTTGTGTTTGTACTAAAGCAATATTTGCAGTTTCCACACTAAGAACAGACAAGAATCTTTTAAGCTGGAGTAAATCTTTAGGAAGTCCACTGCTATTCATAGCTTACTCCAATTTTGCATGAAACGAGGATATAAGCTGTAATGGAAGATATAGGAATTAGATTTTTTTATATGGTGCATTATACCATTACCATTAATACCAATGTATTAGACTGTGTAGTATAACTATAATTTATCTTAAGAATCTTACCTTTTTTTTCAATAGATATTGGAATGTTTTGGCTGAACTTAAATCCCTTCCCAAATGACATAAATGAATCCAAGACAGAATAGCAAGTTATGCCCATATAATTATATCCGTTTGTGCTCTTGCCTTAAGTTACAGGGACAATGCTTTCCCAAGTAGGTGGCTTAATTTAGAAGAATTAGTAACAACTATATCAGTATTTATTTCTGGGTATTCACTGAGGCTCTGTGACTCATCACATAGAGATTTTTTTTTTTTAATTGTGAAAAAATGAAAACATAAGAAACCTTGTCTCTCATGCACTGGTTGGGGGTCCAAAGAGGTTATGCACTCTACATAACCCCAAAACTATATAGATATATAAATTATCTTCTTCTAGTCCTTTTCAACCTGTGAAGAAATAAAATAAAAATCTGAGAAATGAAGGAAGGGACACCAGGGCCATCTGAGGGATGACAAAAGGGGGCGACAAGGCAGTGACTTGTGAGGGGCTGGTTTCACACCATGCTGGATTTCTTTCAGAAACCTTTCTCCCAGGGTTGCAGAACCCACCGAACATCTGGAGGATGTGTTCACACCTGGCAGCTTAATCTGCTCTGCGCTGGTGCCCGGGAGCAGCAGCCCCATCTGTGGGGAAAACACGCTGTGTGATCCCAAACTGCTGGAGCTCAGCACTGCAATCCCCGTCGCAGAGGATCATAGCCTGGAAATATACAGGAGTGGTGTCATCAGCACAGGCACGGAGGATGCTATCTCAGCACATTCCTCCTACTCTCTGCTGGGGACTTCTGCAAGCACCACGGCATCTGCCAGGGCCTGAAGAAGGGCCACTCTGTGTCACAGCTTTTCTGGCAGAAATCCTTTGCACTGATGCTATTTATAGAAAAAAAATGCACTTTTAGTACTTTGACTTTTCCCATGGGGAGCGGTTTCCCTGCAGCAATGCAATAGTTCCAGGAGTGCTTTATTTACTGCTGAAGAAGACTGATATTCCTGCAGGCTGGAGCACTGTACACACAGCCCTTGTGCAGCTTCCACCTTATCACAAAAGAAGGTATTTGTGCTATTACTTATTTTATCATTCCTGAACAAAATAAACCACCTAGGCAGAAGCTTGTAGAGCTTTCTCCATGCTGAGTACATCTGCCAGCAGAGCTATCTCAGCCCTGGATCATGCCTCACCACACCTCCCTCCAGCATAGCTGTGGCTGAGCAGGTTTGCCGTGCAGGTTTCTAGCATATTGCTGTGTCACCAGTAAATGCCTGGATAATTTTTAACCTCACACGGGATTGGTTTATCAGCTGCAGGTGGCCCAAATAATTATACACACTGCTCTCTATGAAAACTGGGTCAACAGGATAGTACTTCTTTTTACGTCCCGTCAGGCTTCTCTGATTTACACCTAGGGTCAGACTTCAGGGAGAAAAATGGTTGAGCTAATGTGAGCAGCCATCACATCTCTTCGGATGATGCCACCTTTCTAATGCATTTACTTCCCTCTAATTTTGCATCATAATGTTGGCTATGATACAATCATTGCTCTAGACAAAACAAGAAAGGAGAGCCCAGAGGAAAAAATATTGATATTTATTTAAAATGAAGTATGATAGATAAATGCACACCCTCATTATGTCAGGGCATGAAGAAGCATGGCCTTCCAGCACCACAGCTTTCCAGGTAAAGATCTTAAGGGTCAATGTGGTTACACTGGCAAAACTACGCGTTTCGGAGCACATCTTCCTTCGCCCATGGGATGTGGTTTTCCCACAGCAGTCCAGTATGCGCTGTGTATATGTGTGCTACGTCTAGGGAAGCCGTAAGGTGACAGAGCTGGTTAGCAGGTGGGACTGTGATCATTTCCACGGGGAGGTGGGGGCTGTTTGCTTCAATTTTGGAGCACCAAAGCCTGAGAACCACAGTGATAGCCCAACGGTTCGCCAAACCTCGATATCAGTGACTTCTGAAGAGGTGTAGGGAAGTGACAGGAAAAGTATGTCCCTTAGAGTATGTTTCTTCTTTGTAAGCTCCACCAACATGTGGTTGGCTTCTGCCTTCATGTTTTCCTTCCCCATTGAGTGTAGTGCTGGGTCACGATAAGGATCTTGCACCTTTTGGATTCTGGCTAATTCCTCCACCTGACTGGCCATGTCTGTGCTGGCACACAAAACAGGCCAGGGCCTGCTCTATCCCCGAGGGTGAGAGGCATGGCATGGCTTGTGCTCAGGGAATTAAGCCTTCCTTCTCCCCAAAGCAAGGTAGTCTTCTCTCTAAGGTCAACTGGGAGCCATGCCTGTGGCTGTGCTTCATTTTTGGTGTTTTTCTGGTGTTGACTGATGATGAGAACGGGATCTGCAGATGTTTTAACCCTTAGAATATCCATCTGCTGAAGGTCAATTGCCTCTGGTTTGATAAGAGATTTTGTGTGTTGGGAGACGTGGTAGGTAGCTGTAACTTCTCTAGACCATTAATTCTTTAACACGCTCCCATTATGTCACTCCTTGTTTGCATAGTCTCCAAAGGAAACAGATGCAATCTCTTCCATCTCTCCCAGTGCTGACGTCCTTCTATGGTGCTCATCACTCTCATCAGCTGTTCCTGAACCACCTATTACCCACAGTTGGAAATTCAAAGCTGGGCCCCTCCCCGGCTGCCTCTTTCATGTCCCTTTCTCCCCCTCCACATCACCGACATCACTGCCTTTGAACACGGGCATCGTGATAAGGTTTACAAGATTACTTCCCGTTAGAATGAGGGCACCCAAGACCAACATGTCTGAGAACCATCTGCTGCCTCTGAAATGGGCATGGAGCAGTAGCTTCTAGCAGAAAGACAAGGTTAGGTTGCTTCAGTGTGGAGTTGCCACAGCTTGTGAATCAGAGCCCTCATATACATTCATAAACACTAATTAAACCCAATTTAAAAGTGTCTGATATTTATCAAGCTTCATTTAGTTAGGGATCAAAATTAAATTATTGATTAGCTACTGAGTTAAGCTACATCTGTGTCATCCTCTAAAGCAAACAGAAGAATATCTACCTGAAGGGACTAATTCAATTCTCAGTCAACTTCAGAAAGCATTTCATTTGGTGCCATTTAGGTGTATCGTAAGCCTGAGAGCCACAGGTTTGCATTTAAATTACGTCTGAACTGAAATTTCAGAGTTTGAATTCACGGCATAATTCAACTCTTCTGAAAGTCAGAACGTGGATATTTGGATCTGGAGCTTTTCTTTTGGCAGTTGAAGAGACAGGAGCCAGCAAAGCCTGCTTGCTCAGCAGCTTGCAGAAAGTCTTCCAAATCTAGACAGATGAGGGGAGTGCATCAGTGATATCACTGGCAGATTACGTTATAAGAGTTGTTGGAAAAGGCCTTCAGAGGAACAGAATACAATAGGAATTCTGGAGCAGAGTGAGAATTGCAGACAAGGGTCTGGATCTGGTTTTGGAAGACACCCAGTATTAGCAGCTTCACTGGAAGGCCAGAGCAGACTGTTAGGAGACAATCAATCTCTGTGCAAATGTTGTCTCAATCCCCAAAGATTTGGGGATAATTTATACCGGCAAGCATAGGAGAGTTATCTGGGAATATAAAGAATTTTCTGGAAGGAAAGAAGAAATAATGTTGGCATTTTTTCCCTTTATGACTCCATCTTGCTCTTCAGCACTATTTCTGTTTTAAATGGGAAAATATTAGCTGCGGATCTGCTGCTACTGCTAATTTTAAAATTAATAGCTCCTTTTTTTTTTTTTTCCAAGTAGGAACTTTTAACTTCTTAGTAGTTGGTGAGATATGTGGACCTTGGAGCCAACTGGAATCTCACTATTTATGTTACAGTAGAGCCTGGAGATCATAATCAGTCTTCCAGGTGCTGGGCAGAGAGAGACAGCCTGTTCCAAATAACCTCAAAATAGGTAAGGGGTGGAGGGGAGACAACAAAAAGATAGGAGAAAGCAGTGTGAGTTCAGGCTGCCAAGCAGGTTGGAGCTGGGAGCAGCAGAACCATCTTCTCTCCTGTGTCCTCCATCACCCTGTGCTTCAGGAGGGGTTTTCCACTGTTTTCCTGGGTGTTGACTTTGTGTGGTGCAAGCTGATTTCTAACTCACGTCACTGACATGCCCAAAACTCAGCCTATAGCTTCCTTTTTTTTTTTTTTTTTTTTGAGTGGTGTATATGTGTCACTCCCCCTTGGAGACACCGACCCCATGAAATAGAAATGCTGCCAGAATCTCAGCCCTCTTTCAGGCTGGTCAGCTGCTCAAGTGGGAAGGCTTTTCAGTCCTTGGCCTTTATGCTGAGGCAGCCATAAGTACTCATTGATACTGACTGTTTTCTTCAGACTTTCTTCTTTTTTTTTTTTTTTTTTTTTTTTTTTTTTTTTGAGTGGTGTATATGTGTCACTCCCCCTTGGAGACACCGACCCCATGAAATAGAAATGCTGCCAGAATTTTCACTCGAATGGTACAAAGGACACCACTACAAAAAGCCCCGCTGCTATTTTTATCCCTCATCCAGCTGCCCTCCATAGCTTTCTGTTTGTATTTTCCTCTTTTAGTAGACAGCCTTATCACCAGGCAGAGGGTGGGGGCTGGAGCTGGGAAGAAACACCTAAATAAAGCTGACTGCAAAGCAGGGGTGGGTTGGCTATGGGGGGCAGGGAGGCGCAATGGGGAATTCTTCCTCCAGAGCCTAACTTTGACCATAAACTCTAGTTCCACTTAGTAACCTAAATTGCCTCAATTTTGTCCAGCTTCCCCACTTCACTCATATAAACTGCGATAAAGGAAGACAAGGGTGAAATAACCTCTAAATAAAAGATGAGGTAATTTTGAAGGCACATTAGACTTTTATGTGTATTATGGCTTTTTATATAAGCCCACTGAGGGCTGCAGCATCTCCAGTATGGAGCTGTCACCTGGTATTTTCCACTTTATGGCAGTTTGCATAAAATGTGAGTGCCTCTGGTGCAAATTACTCAGAATTCCTCCCTAACTTTCTGGGGTGGGGAGGGAGGGGCATTGAGGGAAGTGGCTTTGTTGTTGTTGTCTCCTGTTTAACCTTCCCCATCATTTTCAAAGGAAATAGAAAGGAACCATCTGTACACAAATCCAAGATCTCACTGAGCTGAAAGAAGGCGTTGCCCAAGCAATGTGAGCTGAACTGAGGGCACGGGATTGATGTGGGTGAAATTCTGGCTGAAATTCAGCAGTTTGTGTTATACAGCCTGAATGATCCTACACATCTGACCTTAAAATCTGTGAACCATACATAGTGAGATTCGTGCTGGTATGGATACTATAACAGTCCCACAAGTAGAAATGTCTATTGGACTGAGGTCTTACAGGTTTCAGAATTTCAGAATATTTTACACTGGCTGAAAGAGAATAATTCTTGCAGGAATTGCTGGTAGGAAATTTCTAATTTGCCTCTTTTCTTCTTCATTTTCCATCTTGTTTGGTGCATGAGCTGATGTTCATTCGTCAAAGAAGAGTGTGAAGCCCAGGCACAGAACAGAGAGGCCAAATGCAGTAGGAGTGTGCTGTTAGCCATGATATGGACTACTCTGTAGACCAGGTTCTGTTTCTGCTACTCTCCTTTTCCCTGAAGGGCATGGGGGAGAAGAGATTAGCTGTGTCACCTTTGATGGAAATCAACTTGCTTGAAGGGAATCCCTGGAAGGTCTAAAACCTACTTGGCTGCATTCAGACTTGTCAAGTCTCTTGTATCATCTGGGAGAGTCTCTCACTTGCTCACCTCATGCCTCATCCCAGACACTGGCAGCAAGGTGACCTGACCTCATTCTTGCTGTAGGAGCTCGGGGGCCAGTGTAACTCACTGGGGAAAGCTACCACCTGTGTCAGGATTAGGAGATGCAGTGCCTGGAAACCAGAATATATGCACTCAAGGGTTATGTCCCATCCATAGGAGACTTGCTGGAAGAGACACTTTTCCAATGCTGCTTGTCAAACTATCTGAATTGTGAAATCTTACATGTAGGGTTAGAAAAAGCAGAAATTCATAGGTCCTCCAGCGCTCTCCTCACCTCATTTTTTTTTGGAGGCAGAGTATGCTGGAGGAAGGAATAAATATTTCTGATCTTGTTGCACCACAACTGTCATTAGTTATGGTATGTTCAGAGACAGATGGACTCCAGGTCAAGAAGGAGGCAGTGATTAGCAAACTTCACCCCCCTCTCCCCTCTGGCTTACTTAGACTGTAGAACTTCTCCCCAGAAATGGGATTAAGTCATAGGTTTGATAAAGAGATCTAATCTTGTTGTAAAGGATCTAAGCAAAGTGAATCCTCCTCTCACTTGGCAAACTGTTCCAGTGTTTAATCATCCTTACCCCAGGAAACTACATCTTGTTTCAAGGTCAAGTTTATCACATTTGCACTCCAGCTACTGGAACCCTTCATGTCTTTCTAGGAGGCAGGCTCCTCTGAGAGCTGATTTACCTTTCTGTCCTGAGCTGCCCAGCAAAAAAGTGATGGGGTAGTTTTCTGTCACTTCAGTTCACTGAAGAGACCTCTGGATTGGTCTAAGGAACTTCCAAGCTGGCAGGAGGAGGACAGCTGGAAGGAGTTGGAGACTATCCAGGAGGGAGAGGAGATAGCTTCTTCACCTCTGGGAGTTAGTAGTCATGCTTACGGGGGGTGGCAAGGTAGATTTAACCCCGTGCTTAACTCATTGTGCTCTGTTCTGGTGTATCACTCATCCATGCTCATTCGTCTCCAAAAGGAATATTGTGTTGATTGAAGGGGCTGGATTTATACTGGAGTGCAACCAAGGGGATTGGGACTGCCCTGGTTACGTGATGTGACACTGACCCCACTGCTACACAGCCCCTGCCTCACTCCTTTCAGGTTGGCTGATGGTCAGGTCTATCTGAGGAACTTCTGCTGGTGTACCAAAGACCAGGTAGAGCTCTCGAGGCTTAGGCAACGCTTCTAGACTGACCCAAGCTGCTGTGAGAATGCCCTTATACCCTCACAGAAGTGCTCTGTTTATTCTGCTTTGGGGACCTGGCAGAAACTCTCCTGGCAGAAACTTCTTTTATATGGGCTTCTTTTACATGAGGAGGTTTTGAATTGCCAGCTGTAGCCCTGGATTCAAAACCTCAAACCTTTTCTAGCATGGCCCTGGTCCTGGAAAAGAGTCAAACCTGCTGCCTGCTCTTGGTCGAACAAATCCCTTATTATTTCAGCCAGAGCCCTCCAGGTCTCCTGGCCTGCCTTGACCTCGCGCTCCTCAAACCATTATTGCAACAGCGACAAGGGAAGATTCAGGCCAGCCATCCGAGAGCGGCCAAAGCAAACGTGGAGGAGGCAACGCGTTCTGGGGCCCCAGAGCCAAAACCTCCGTGTGCAGCTCGCAGGGAGCCAGAGGCTGGGGTCCGGGGCTCCAGCCGTCTCCTAGCGGACGTGGAGCCAGAAGCCAGCTTCACGTCGCTGGAATCCAGCCGCAAAGGAGAACTCAGCAGAGGTAAATCTCTGGAGTCCTCCGCTGAGTAGTTTATTGATGTCTTGGTTAACCACTTGTGGGATGAGCCAAGTGTGTCTGTGAAACTGACTGCTCCAGCGCTGCCAGACTAAGTACCTGCCATCTCAAGAGGAGAGAAAGATGGATGGGGGAGAAAGGAAGAGCCTATATTCCTGCTTGTAGTCCTGTTGGTTAGTGTGAGGGAGTGGGAGACGAGAGACATGTTTGTGGTGGAGCGATGGCATTTTTGACTGTACGTTCATTATTGCCATGAAATTAATGTTTTTTTCCAAGCAAAGCATATAGTGCCACTAATGTCTTGCACAGCATTAGAGACATAGGAAAATGCAATGTCCTCAAATGCCTCCAGAAACTTTTCCTTAAGTGTGTAGGGTCTTGACTCAACTCCAGCTGAAGATACTTGGGCCAACCCCATCAACATCTGTATTGAAGTGCCAGTCTGTTGGTGGTGGCTCTTCACCTGGGCTTCTAACAAATTCTCCTCTGCAGTCTTTGCAGAGTTGTCCTTGAACCATCTAAAAGAAGTAGTTTTACAGAGGTAGCTGGCACATATTTGCTTGTGGCTCAGTCCTCTGGTTAAAAATTGCTAATGGGTGTGGACGGCCTTGTCATCCTGGATGTTCCTGTCTTCCCCTGGCTTACCTTCACTACTGAATAATCTGCAGCCTTTCATCTGTGCAGAAAGGAAGTGTTGTGAAACTCCCTGTGCCATCTCCAAGTTGGCTGCTAGGCTAATGAAAAGGGGAGTGTCTCCATGTTCTTGTGTGTTGACTAAGTAAATCTAGAAATGATCCTTCAGCTATCACTACATTCCTTAATGATTTTTTTTTTTTTGGGGGGGGGGTGTTGGTAATCTGTTGAAGCATAGGAAATGCTGATAATTACCAGTAGTAGTATAAAGGACCATCTACTTGTGCTTATTTTAATAAATGAAAGGATTTTTTGGACAGAAGAATAAATACTGGTTAGAACACTATGTTTTGCTCATAGTAAGAAAAAAGTTGCATTGTTCAGTAGATAAACTAGGGTTGCAAGTTCAGCATTCAGCTAGCTAAAAATAATAGATAAATAAAAGTAAAACAATTACTCTCAAGCACCTGCTGTTCAACTAAAAATGTCATTGAAAGTATTTATGCTTGTCACTGAAGGGTGAAGGTCACTCATGAACACAGGCAGATTGAACTGAGATGACTGAGGCAGTTATTGCTTCTAGGGGCCCTCTCCGTTTCTCTCCTGGTGGTTATCATCCTTGTGAAATGTTTGTCAGGCTAATCTTGAACTACCATGGCCGAAACACCAAACCAAGGTTTACTTTCATATGTCTTGCTGTAAACTGCAGTGGTTTGGGGGCATTTTGTTGGGCTACCCCAGTGGCATAGGTGGCAACCTCTATGAGTAGTAACTGTTCCAGCCATCTCACTTCTGTTTGAGACTAATGTGGTAATTGACTGATTTTAATTTACAGCAGCTGAAGATGTGGTCTTGCCTTGTTTGATTTCTAAAGTGTGGCTCTGATGGATAAATGCAATTTGACCACTAGTGCGGGAGAACCAAATCATTAGATCTGATCGGTATGTAAATAAATATTCATCAATAACTTGGCCTCTGTTGTCTACTCCAACCTTACTTCTTTGTATAGGGATCATTGACATTAATAACTAGGGTTCCGCCTGTGGCTACTTAAATAAGATCCTGATTGAGTTTTTTCATAATAGCTTCAGCTTTGAAGTCTTCTCTCTGGGACCATTCAGTTATTGCTATCATTCAGAAAATCACCATCACTTTCAGCCAGTAAGTGTGTATGAGAGAAACACACACACGGTGATGGTACTGAACTTGTAAGCTTCTGCTCAACTTGAATTGCTGCTTGGTCCCATGTGTTTGCCGGGGACATGCCCTATCCTGATGGCACGTGGGGACATCTAATGGTTGAAAACAACTCATGAGGAAACTCCCCTTTGTCTGGGCTGATGTTTTTGTCAGAATTTGGTTTCTCTCACTTTTCACCTTAAAAAATTTGTAAGTTTCACTGATTAACTTGTTTCTTTTGTTCATTTTTAGGGACAAACTGAAATAATTAGCTGTAATTTCAATCTAGTTAGCAAAATCCTTTCTTCTAAGCAGAAGCAACAGAGAGAAACCTAAAGATACTCTTCTGCCTAATTTTTCAAGAAAGATACAGGGATGACCTGACGGTGAAACAGAAATAGTTCCAGGAAAAAAAAATACTGGGTCTTGAACACTCTTCAGTGTAACAGAGAAAGGCATAATCAGAAACAAGGGCTGGAAGGTACACTCAAGTTTTGTCATTAAGACAATATTTTATTATTATTGTTATTAGTTTTTAATCTGGGGTAGAATCCTGAAGTCTGGATCTTCCATTTCTTGACATGTTCAAACCAGGACTGTAAGCAAGATAAGCTTTAGTCAAACCTAAACTCCTACACTCAGCCCAGGAGTGTAGTATGTGGTTTGATGGAGTATGTCATACAAGACCTAGGCTTAATCTTTTAATGGGCCTGTCTGGTTTTAAATTTATGAAGAAATATTTGGTGTTCTCGGTGTGCTTAAAAGACTCTCTCAACTGCACCCTTAGTTGGCATACAGCTTTGTAGTTCTTTTGACCACACTTCTTGTCTTCTTGCTTCGATGGAGCTCTTTATATTAGCTGGGATTCTGTCTGCTTGTGCTCACCTTTAGGTGCTTGCTCTACCCTACTCTGACACTTCAACCTCTACTGTTCTATTGCCCAGAAAGGATGGAGGCTACTTATGTTAAAATGTGTTCAGGATATACTGTCCCTTTGCTTCTGCTTTGGTTCTTGTACATCCTATCTTTCAAACTGGACATGGTGTCCAGATGTTGGCTTACAGATGACTGTAGCTATTGAAGAAATTCCTACATAGTTCTTCAAGTTTTCTATCTGGACCTTTATACCGTGAGGCATCCTTCAGGTTAGCACAGTTGCAGGTTACACAATATATGGGGATGTTCTGCTATGGCTTGGGTAGGCAATCACATGGCTGAATTACTCATTGGAAAGCAGAATAATTAATAATGTTAAATCATATCTAACCTAATCTAAAGGCGTAGCTGATTATGTGCTTATCAACATACTTTGCTGATTTTTATCAGGTGGAAAGTTGTATCTTCGAAGATTAAAGGAAAGAAAAAGAAATCTTAATACCCAGTGATGAAAGTATTGGTGGCATCAGTGCAATCCGCAGATCTGACACAATATTATTTTTGAAAATGAATTTGCTGGTGGGTCCTTGCTGTTTTAGAATATTAGTGATCTTTCTTGGCTCTGTGCACATTCCTGAGGTTTTACTGTTGAAGTGAATACCTCGCGGAGTTCATCCACATCAGCCCTAATCTGGCTTTTACATGACTGTAAACAAATCTTCACACCAAGAAGGAGCCAAACTGAGGTCCCAGGCTCCAGGGAGGCGCAGGAATCCATCTGAGCAGATGAGGTTGTATGGTCGCGCCCTGCATTTGGCTGTGATACAGCAATGGGTAGCAAAGGCAGGGAATGAGGCAGGATTATGGGATGCTGATAGCAAGAAATCAGAACATGAGCTCAAACTTAGGTATCTGCCTGTCTATCTTCCTAAAGCACTCATTACCATTGCGTGAGCTGGGATTGGAAATGAACATGTGAACGCAGTGTATTATGTCATATCAACGGGTACTGTCTCAAATACTTACCAAAGCAAAAGTTGCTGATGAAGAAGTGGAATTACTGAAGGTGTGTTAAAAGAAGCAGCAGCTTTTCCTGATATATTTAAGGTTGATATAAATAAATACATGTATTTTTAGCTTCCTGATTTTGCCAGTGCAAAGAGAAATAAACAGTAAATTACCAAATTAAAGCAAGATTAAGACAATGAAACACAACATTTATTACATTTAAAAAAATAAAAATCCCATTCTTGCATCCTGTGGGAAGGAAGAAATCAGTGTTCAGTCACTGGGTGAAGGTGGTAACCATGACCAGGCTGAGCTGGGTTTGTTGAAGATGTTTGTCTGATTTTTAACCATGTGATTAACAAAGCTTGAGGTGGGAGCAAAGCTTTCATTTTTACAATTACATTTGGAAATTAAAAGCCTTAAATGACTGAAAGTTAATGGCAATTTGACATGCACTTTGTGCACTGTCAGATAATGATACTTTTTCTGGAGGGATAGTTCTTTTATGACTAACATTTCAAACATCTCTTTCATATTGGAACATATGACTAAAAGCATAAAAGGACTTTAAGTGTCTCAGGAGGGGATTTTGTAGCTTCCATGTAGGTAACACCAATTTGAGGAAGAAAAAAAGGTAGATTAGCTGGAACGAAGTCACAGATTTCTAGCTAAAGAAGGTTACAGGCATATGTAGCCAAGCATGACATTTGTTGTATTAATGTATATTTGTGAAATGTAAAGGTGGCAAAGTTGATTTCATAGTCTTTGATGGTACAGAGTTACATAGATCTTTGGATATGCACCAGATGCTTTCTCAGAGACTTCAAACCTGGCAGAGCTAAGTCTGACATTACACCTTAGATTGTTTTTTTTTTCTCTCACTTAATAACCTTGCATTCATTTTCTCCAAGAAATTGTCTTCACTGAAGAGGAGCTCATCCATCTTCTCCCATTAGATAATGGCTAGCCCTCAAAATGTTTTTAATGTGTAAGACAAGGTGCTGATTCAAAGACTGATGCAAAATATTTGTAACAGGACGTGAAACTTGAAATAATCCACTTTATTTTATTAATCCTCAACACAACAGTTTAGTTGGTTTTTCAGTTGGTTTTGAAGTTTGCTTTGTTTAATCCATCTCTGTCCAGTCCTGCTTTTACTGTAGCATGGAAACACCTCAAAATATATGTGGAAAGCAAAGGTAAGGCAAAGAAAGGCAATGTAATTTAGGGTCATATGGGAGGCTTGTATTCACCTCCTTGCTCTGTAACAGGTGTTGTAAATTCTGTGCTAATACTAACCTTCCTCTTTAAGCCAACCCTTGATTTCCTTGACTTAGTGCTGCTCAAAAGTGTTGTTTTTATTTGAAATATCTAAGCATTTGAATTGAAATGGGAAAAGAAATTCAAGCGTTCTCTCACAATTAATCTTTAAAGCGATTCTCCGTTTCCTGAGGCCAAAGGAAGTAGAAAAAACATTAGACTTTCCTGTCTAAAATTTGTTTCTCAAATTCTGTGCTTTTACAGATAAAAGACCCTTTGGTTCTCTTGTCTCTGCCACACAATGAAAAATTTCCTTAAGAAATCCTATGCGTTTTTTTCCACCAGCTCCACATTCTTTTTGCCTTACACACCCTGGATTTAATGTGCAAAGACAGAGAACACTTATAAAACCTTGCTCTGGCACAGTAAAAATGGCAAACGACAGAAAAGTGGGCAATAGATGTTTTTCTTATGCCACATCTGTAAAAGAGGCAAGCTGGTACCACCAGAATAAATGATATAGTTGTCACCCATGTGTAGAGCCCCTGAAACACAAACCTTTTCACCACCCCCCTCTATTTGAGAGAGCCAGCGTGCTCAGCCGTGATTATGGGCCCTGGATCAAGTTTTTGCTCCGAGGTTTTTGCTGCTCTTCCAGAACACTTTGTGCCAGCGGAAATGCCGTGGTGGGATGAACAGAGTGCTCCAGCCAGAGTCAGCACTTCAAGTCACAAGGCCCGTAATCACTCTGGGGTTTCTCTGTCACCAACATACAGGGGAAAGTGTCACGGGGAGGCAATTCTGGTTTTTTGCATCTCCACTGATTTTAAGAGAGTCTTCAGCCTGCATGAGATGAGGTGAATCCAAACCTTGATGCTTCTATGAGTGCAGGAGTCACTTCTGTGTCCATCAGCTAACTGAGGAGTCCAGAGAGTGGTAGGAAGGCTCTCTGTTACCCAAGTCTTGAAATTAAAAATAAATACTCTTGTGTGTTTTAACTTATTTTCTACATCTTAGGCTAGACTTTTTATCCTTGTTTTAGAAGAAAAAGATACTTTTGTTACAGTGAACTGTTTAAGTATGTCCATATGTCATATGCTGGTACATTTTGAACCTGTTTGCTGACTCCAGTCATATTTGGTGGAAGAGAACAAAACTGCAAACATAGATAGGTTCTTCTAAGTTCACCAAAAATTATCAGTCAGATAAAAAAGGTGATCGTGCCCTGCACATGCCCTCAGCTGTGGGAAAGCAAATAGAGAATCTACCCTGGAGAGGGCTTCTGTGGACACCCTAGACATGGGAAGAGCTCCAGCTCCAGCTTGTGTCATGGGCAGCAATGAGAGCCAGCCCCAAGGTGCAGATGCCTCGGAAATCATCTCTCAGTCTCCAGGAGTTGATGCAGACACAGTTTGAAGCAAAGGAAGATATAGAACATCTCCATCCCTGTCCTTACTTATGGACATAAATCAGGGCCCACAGGTCAAGTCTTCTGAGAAAATCTTGGTTTAACAAAATAGAGATGGAGGGGTCCAATCCAAATGTGAGTTTCCCTGCTTCCTGTGAATATCTGCTCATGTTGACTTTAAATCCACCAGAAGAGTCTTTGGTACCACGACATTGACACAAGGTCAAGGCAAGCCCCACATATAGGTGAGCACCCCAGTTGTGTGTGTCATGTCTCAGCAATTTAGTTCCAATTCATTGATGCATATCATCTGAAGGGAAAAACTGACATGTGCCTTGTAGAATAGTTGCCTATTTCTTTCCTGCTCTGTTAACTTTTAGCCTTCCTTCTGCAGAAATGTTTCTCATAGCATGATTTTTCAAAGCGGTGTCCCTTTAAATTGGCAGGAAAAACCTACATAAGCACTAAACCAGTCAGTTTCTGCAGCAAGATCTGGCACTTTCCTTCAGTCAGAGTGAGTACTATTTTTTCTTGTTATATTTTCCTTAAGCTTTTCTTGGTTGGTTTTACCGGATGTAAAAATGCTGTCTAGCAGCGGGAGCCCAACAAAACCCTTTTCTATGGCAGGGGAGAAACTAAACACTGGCAGTGGTGTCTAAGAAGCATGCAGATGCTTTTAATCTGGTGTTTGGAAGATCCCACAAACACAGGAAAAAATGTCTCTCTCAGCTACATATAAAAGCCTGAGAGCCAAACAGATGTGTGATATCCAGGTTATGTGCCATGGGTGAAACTCTAAAATTTTAGAACTATTTAAAACTCCTGTAAAGGCTCAAACTGTAGACTCAAGGATATTTAATATTCGAGTTTTGCTTTTTGTACAAAAGGGTGAATTTCATTTTAGACAGAGAATGGGAAGTGATCTCCTGGTTCACTAAATCTGTTCCCATTCTGTTGGAGACAAATATGTCATTAAAATGTCTTTAGTAAATTTATCAAGTTCCACCATAACTCTGTTTATTCTTTGGGGGTTTTCCTATGGAAACTTCTAGAGATTAATTACTCTGATAGTTAGAATTTTTCTTCCAATTTCCAAGATGACTGTATTCATATTTGGTGTGTACTCAATTCCCTCCTGAGTCTACAAAATGCTTCAGCTTAAATATCTATTTTCACTCCCTAGTTCAGACCCAACAGTTATAGGGAAAATAAAAGTTGTTCAGACCCAACAGTTATAGGGAAAATAAAAGTTGTATTCTTGGCAATCTGTTTTGCTGGATTGAACAAGAAAAATATTTCTAATTTCACCACATTTTATTTCTCCTAGGTTATTCTACTAAATTTTCTTCCTATCCATTTCCATTTTAATTTGCTTTGAAAACATGTGGCTGGAATTGTACACATTATTCTCACTGTTTCATGAGGTGGCTCCAATCCCCCTTCATTTTTTTCTTGAAGTCTCACATCCCAGAACAGTTTAGGATTGCATTCTTCTTTTCCACGTTTGTGACATAGTGGTGGCATATAGGTCTGTTGACTGTGTGTACAATTTCTTCTGTCTCTCTTTCTGAAGCCCCTATTTCTGCTAAATATTTGTGGTGTTAATTCTCAGGTGTGAGACCTTGCATTTAGTACTTCTACATCCCAGTCTATCTTTATTATTCAAGTATCTCCTTGTATGATAGTCTTGTGCCATGCAGTGTAAATGGTGCCTCCCATCTGTGCATTGATTTCTTGGGTAAAATATTCTGTCCTGAGGCTCATGATCTCTACTATAATTTCTTTGTATTTCTCAAGTTTCTCATTCACCACTCCCTCTTTTTATTTTTTTTTCCCCCAAAGTACTAGGAAGCCGTACAAAACCTTATTTTTCTTCTCCCATTTTTTTCTGTTTAAATAATTGTCAAGGTAGCAGCTACATGCTAAATGTTGTCTAACATAGTATCATAGTACAATTGCACCTCCTTGTTGAACATATCTGTTTGTTCTTGTAGATAGCAAATGTCTGTTTAGCTAGACAAGGAAGGAGAACAGAGAAGGACTTTGGAGCATTGCCTCTTGCAGCCTCTTGCAGTCTTTTGCTTTCATGGGAACTGTAACGTCTCTCACTCCAGGCCTTTACCCTGAGATTGTGGTGGCTACCTCTACTGGGAGTTGTAAGAAAACATTCTTCTTGAGTCCTGAGCTGAAAATTAGGACTGTTTTAGGCTCCCATTATGCTGGATGAGATTCAATTTCCCAGGAAGTTAGTTGTTTTTTATCTCCTCCCTATAAATTCTGTTCTTGTCATGGCACAGCTGTTTGTAAACATAGGGTATGACTGATAACCGTTTGGTGGCTGTAGCACCTACAAATGTGTTCCTTCCATGTAAACATAACTTTGTGACTCTATCATGACAGTGTTCCACCACTAACTTATTGCAGATCCAATTATCCCTCATCGTATTTTTATGCGATGTATGTTTTCTTTTCTCCCCTTTCTTCTTCCCAGATTTTGCCCATTCCCAAGCGTATTGTGTCTATATACATTGTCACTCCTTTGCTGCGGTTTTGTGATACCAACCTGATTAGAGCCTGAGACTGCCATGTAGCTGTACAATGCCGAGCACTGGTGAAACCCCTGGTGAGCTGCCAAAGCTTCTAGGTGTTACTGAGCTACAAAGGAAAAGAGATAATGACGGTGTGGGAGGGAAGAAAAATGTATTGTGTGGACAAAACTTCCCTCTCTTTTTTATTAACCTGAAACTGTGTTAAGAGTAGGGAAATGTAGAGAGGGTTTTAATGTTCATGTGAGAAACAAACTCAAAAAAGAGAGAAGTGGATGAGTTTGAGTTAGATGGGAAAGTGCCGAACGGCTGGAAATATATCTGGTGTCTAAATGAAGATGGTCCTGATGAACGCTCCACAGTATCAGCCGTATCGGGCCCATTAACCTCATTACCAGGGGGGATGTTGCAAACATACTGAGCTTCTTCTAAAAGCAGTTTCACTTAATAGATAAACCATGTTATTGAAGGAAAAGATCGCTTTTATCACGGTCTCAATCCAGCTTCCTGCTGCACCTGGCAGCTTCCTGAAGATAAACGACGTGATCTGAAGGGATGGGAACCGGGCTGCGTGTTCGGGGTAGGAATGAGAGCGCCCTTCTTTCCCAACGACCTGCAAATCCAAACCACACCAGGAGTGACAGTCTGGGATGGTCTCTCTCCTATTGACATGGGCTTGTGATTTGCATGCAGTCAGTATCTTGGTTGCCTCACATACTGCTCTATCTGGAGATAATGTTCTTATCCTTCTTTCTGCTGAGTTTCAGGCATTGTTTTTCCCATTCTGTACTGACTTTCGTGCCTGCAACTCCATATGACACAGATGGCCGGTACCGCTATAAAACTGATAGCAGTGAGATCAGGATCTAACTCCTGCAGACCTTTTCTGAGGTTAATGTAGGTGTGAACCACAACTTCTGGGAAGTCCTTGAAATAAAGTACACTGTGAGGTTTTTAACTTGGCTTCCCGCCTTTTTTTCAAAGAGTTTCGCGGCTGGCAGCCTCCTGTTAATCTCTTCTGTTTGAACTCCAGCAACATACAAGCCAACAAAAGCAATTAAAGTCTGCAGTAATGATCAACTCTGGGAAATGATCGGCATGGATTAAAGCAAATTTAAGGGGTAATTGCTTGGCAACAAGTTCCATAACCCTGAGTGTTAAGTACAGGAGGGGACTTTGAAACCCTGGTAATTAAATCAAAAAACCTGTTTGTATAATGCATATTGTTCTTTTAGCTTGATTGAACTGAAAAAAAAAATATTCTTTTAAAAGAATCCAGTATTTTTTTGCAGGAGATTTTATCTACCTAAGATACTGCTACAGCTTTATTGCCAAAATATGTGGGTACATCACAATCTTTGATGTATTCAGCCTTAGACAGGGAAGTGCTGCTCTCCTTGCTTTACTGGTGAGGAGAGGAGGATAAGGCACAAAGAGGCTTGGCCACACACCCATAGGGGCATAGGAAGTCTGTGGAAAGCTGTGATTTGACCCAGGTAGCAAGTCTTGAAGATCCAACTTCTGAATCTCAGTTTTATTTATGTTTCTGAACTTCCTACACCTTTGTTTCTGGTAAGTGTGGGTAAAAACGTGCGGTCACTGTTCAACAGCACTGTGATTTATTGCTCCCTTATGCAACGCTTTGTGTGCACCGTCGAGGGAGTTGATGATGAGGGCCGCCAACATCATGCTGATAAGGAAAGGTACAACTTGTGCCTTGAGAAGGGAGACAAAGTTCAAATTCAAACCAAAAGTAAGAGGTGTTGCAAAAGTGAGGAGGTTAATCCCCATACAGATAGCCCTGGTGGTTCCCAGTTTGCACTCTTTGTGGACTTCGGGGCTTGTTCAAGGGCAGATGTAAGTGGAGTGACCATCGCCTCTGTAACCCATAGCTGCCCTTTTGCTAGGGGCAGTTGGATGTATCATGTACCTGTTTGTCTGTCTGTCATATAGACTAGGGCAACAGGAAGGTGACGGTTGGACTTGATGATCTTTAAGGGTCTCTTCCAACCAAAATGATTCTTTGAAGTTTTCTGGCCAATCATCCGTTTCATATACACATGGCATCACAAGGGTAGTTTGGGGTGGGTTTTTTTTGTGTTTGTTTTTGTTTTCTTCACCTGATTTGTGCCTAAACTATGGGACAGAGGCAAATAATTTTATCTCCTAAGTGTATTCCTACTCTGCCAGCATCCAGGACAAGAGGTAAATGGGCACAAACTTGAACATAAGAAGCTCCATCTAAACATGAGGAGGAACTTCTTTACTTTGAGGGTGGCAGAGCACTGGAACAGTGGTACCCAGAGAGGAGTGTCTCTGGAGACATTCAAAACCTGCCTGAACATGTTCCTGTGCAACCTGCTCTGGGTGGACCTGCTCTGGCAGGGGGGTTGGACTAGATGATCTCCAGAGGTCCCTTCCAACCCCATATCATTCTGTGATTCTGTGATATGCTGGGCCATTGGGTATTTGCAAGTAAATTCTCCTGTGCTCTTCTTGTTCACTTTTGAAGAGGTGATTTCTGAGGCTGGTAGTGGACAAGCTGGCATGTCAGTACGTGTCATGTACCCCTACGTCGCATTTTTAAAAAAGAATTATCATGCATGTTAATCTTATTTAGGAATTGTACCTAATGTGACCTCTGAAGTGGATAGTGTTTATAGGTTTATATGCACTGGCTCTGAAATAACACATGGGTTAGAAGGGCCTCAATTGAGGATTTCAATACAGGTTTCCAATGGAGGAAAGATTCAGATTAAATATAGATGTGAAAATGAACTTTATTATGTATGGACCACAGTGATGTTTCTCTGGTGTTGGAGAGCTGAGAACAACTTGCAGATTAGGGTGAGGTCCATCATTTTTAGATCTCCACATCATGAACTTCTATTATGGACAAGGGAGATCTGGTCAAAACAGTTAATAGACCTGATAAGATGCAATTAAGAATGTAGGAAACCAATAAGATTAATCATGTCCCCATCTTCATTAATCTGTTTGTCTAATTCTCTGCTGATTATAAAGACATCTTCGGGTGACTTGACCACAAACAGACACATCCTTTGGCAGATACTCATCAGGTTGAGTGAATTCCACCTCCAAAGTAATTTTTTTGTCTGGATTTTTAAAGTCTTTTTGCCTGATCTGTATGTATTTAAATGTCTGGCATGATATTTAGAGATTTGATGCTTTGGTCACTCGAATAACAATTTGTGGTTTGTTTTTTTTTTTAAAAAAAACCAACCAAACAAACAAAAAAACAAACAAAAAAAACCCACCAAGGTTTTCCAAGCACTGTGTTCAGCTCCCCCAGGAGAAGCTGTTCTAGGAAACAAACTACAGTCTACTCATTTACATAATCACAAAATTAATAGCTTGTTTGATGTTTTTAGTGTCCCCACAGTTTTCCACAGCTGATAATGCATTAAACCCAGGAGATAATGGTGGTGTGCATGTGGGGAAGCCTTCAATACATATTAGTTAGAAACATTTTAAAGATACAAGCCTACTTGTAAACAGTAATCTTTTTAACAATATTACAAATAAATTTCTATAATATGAAGATGATTCCTCAGAGGTGTTTGGGTGGCATTTTGCATCCTTCCACGATTTCTTAACCTGTAACCCCAAAAGTGAATTGTTCATTGGCCTGGATGATCTGTTTGAAGGTTGTGATTGAGCCGCCCACCCCCAAAGCTGAACAGGATTCTTGTGATAGCAGGAGCAGCAATTGCTCTTGATGTTGTTATGGGTTGGAGTTTCACTGGTTGTATGCCAGCAGCGGGCTGTGTGCTGGGGAACAGCTAAAGGGTGATACACTTTCGCATGGGGGAGTTTAAAGAGTGGAGAGAGAGATCAGACAAAAAAAGAGAAACCTGATCTTTGCTGAGGGCATGTGCAGATGAGAATTTTTCTTCCAAAATTAACTGATTGCCAGATCATTTGAGTTAATTCATGTATTAGATAAAGGCAACAGACACTCCTATAACATTTTTCCAGGACTGAGGGGGGTCTAGGTTACCCTGTGGGAAGGGCAGCTCTAGCTCATTTTACTCTGCTAAAGCTCTATTGAAGTTAATACAGAAGGAAAATCTTCAGTTAGATAACACTCTACAAAGCATTTCTGGGATGTGCTGTCCCACAGGAAATATTTCGCAGAGGAAACATTACCTACAACACAATTTCATATTACACAGTATTATGAACGTAACCACTTTCTCCTACAAAGAGCAGTCCTCCTCCTTGTGCCTCCAACCGTATGTTGCCCTCCTGTCCACCCTGTGTGTGACGTCGAGTGCTTGTGGCTCCTGGAAAAACAAGAGGAGATCACAGTTCAGACAGCCAGGGGATTGTTTTTCATCTGATCAGCAAGGCAAACTATCTCACCTCGCAGCCTCAGGTCCTCTAGATCTGCTGCAGAAGGACAGCAGGAGCACATCATTACTGTGGGAGGGTAGAGGTGACAGTCTGTGGTCAGAGAGGATTTGGTCTGATGTGCAACTTTGGCCTCAGAGGTTCAACTCCATGTCTGCCCCTCGGTCAGGGGCTGAGGGCAGTGATTTATGAGGATCCTGTAAAAGCAAGTCCCCTTCTCATGGCAAGGGGGAAAACCTATGAAACGCAAGCCTATGTACCTCATTTGGGAGAAGAAAGGAGGGAGAGAGAAAGGCAATGGGTGATGGGTGTGGACCCAAGCTCTGGAGGTGCTCATCCTTGGTCTAAATAGCAGAACAACTAAGGTCCTTTGTGTAGCACCCCCTGCCCCGGGAGGAGGGTGAGTCAATGGGACGCAGACATAGGCAGAAAGCTCGTGATAGGAATTTGTGATTTTGAGGTACTGAATCCCTCCTAAAAACATTGACTTCTGGGAAGATAAGATTGCTCAGCAAATTCTGGCCCAAGGGAAGTTTCATAGAAGCACCATGGGCAAAGCAGCACAAAAATCCAAAGGCAGATGGTGCTTAATGCTTTGTAGTAAAGCCAAATAGGAAAGAGGGGGAGAAACCGAGGAGGAATAAGTAGCTTTATCTTAAGTCTTTCATCCAAATAGCTCTTTAAACTACATAGTTTATAAATATTTCTTTTTTTTTTTTTTAAATATATTTCCTTTGGGTTTATTTGATACTTTAAAAGTTGTTGTATTTTTTTTTTCATCACAGTTTTATTCTAGTATGTTTTTCTAGTAGAAAAGAGGGAGAGACATTCAGTCCAGGATTATTAGTTTTTGTTTAGGTGGAATAGGCTAATTTTATAATTTTTTCCTTGGGTTTATTACAATAACTTTTTCAAACTTAATCTAGGAATATTTTTGCCCTGGACATGTGTGTATGACAGACATAGGTGGCTGATTTTGCATATTAGTAAGAATTTCCTACTAATGTATCCTCCGCTGCCCCTGTTAACATTCAGTTAATTTCTTCAATCAATTGGCTGTTTTATAAAATTTGTAAAGATTATAATTAAGCATATAAAAAAGACAAATACTCTCAACTGTATCTCACTGCATCTCACTGCTTGGCAGCTTTTCTTTCCTTGCTGTCATTAAACAGCCAGTGAATTACAAAGCCAAAATTACACCTTAGACTCTTATTTCAGCAATTAAAAAAAAAGAGTGAAATTATCCGTGTAAGATTAGTACTTCATATCTTAAAAGAAACACAAATGTTCTCTGCCATCTAATCTTGCTTCAATATTTTAGTTAATATTTGGCCAGTACTTTTATCTTTTCTGGGAAAATCTATTTATATCAATATTTTGATATTTTAAGGAATATCAGAATGCTTTTTAGTGAACTTCTATTGCACATTCAAAGACACAGCATAAGGAATGAAAAATAGAGATGGTAGCAATTTCTTTGTTTGAAAATTTTGGTGAAATAAAGCCTGTCAAATTTCTGTTAAGATGTTAAATTTTCACTGAAAGTCTTCCTCTATTCCCCTCTCAAAACCAAACCAAACCAAACCAAGCCAAGCCAAGCCAAGCCAAATCAAACCAAACCAAAGGAATAATTTTCCTTTATGCAGTTTTACGTTTAAAGAGATCAGCATTTATTAAGGAAATCAGAAATGGAAATTAATTATTTTAAAACAATTTTGTACTCAAGACTGTTTTCAATGGAATTGTTTGACATACCAAAGCAGTTTAGCTTCATCACAGTGAAAACATTTCTAGGCTGAATGAAATTCCATCACATCTAGAAATGGCCACATTTTTTCCTCCATTGGAGATAACAGCATCAAAAACAATCCGGTGATATCAATTTCTGTTTAGTGAGTAGCCTTTAGTCATTTCAGAAATACTGTTGGATTAATCAGATAAAATCCACACTACCAGTTCTTCACTTGTGTGAGTATGAGCAATAGCAGGTCATAACCTTTTGCCTTAACTTGATCAAATGAATGTAGCCAAAGCAAGAGAGACCCAGGAATTCCCATCATCAGATGTTTTTATCAGTGGCTTGCATAAAATGAATTGGTGACTTTAGTGGAGTTGTTGAGATATGACAGAACTGGCAAGTTTTAATCAACTTAAAAGTAAATTAAAATAAGATTTACCCCCTACTGACTTAGCAATAAGAGACACACAAAATGTAATTGAAATAATCCTGGGGTAACCTGACAATAATATTGATGTGGAATTCTGTATTTACAGAGGTGTAATATGTAGGCATTTATTGAAGACGGGGAATATTCTGAACCACTGGGATAGCTCATGTTAGAATTTCCCAACTGCAACAAAATAATGATGGAGATATCTGAAAGCGCTCATCAGCAAGGCCAAGTTAGCATCAGAGCTGTGATCTCAACTTTTCCATTTCCCTTCATTTCTCAGAGGAATGGCAGCGACATTAAATAAGTTAGTGGAGTTGCCCCAGTGATGGATTTGCCACACAGAGCATCAAAACTAAATGAGTTGTCCCTCACTATCCCAACTTATGTCTCAGTTTTAGGAAGACAGGCATAAGAATGTGCATTCACTCTCCTCTTTCTCAATCTAAATCATGGAGATAAATTTTAAAGAGCTGTTAAAAATGTGTTGTCTTCATACTGCACACTTTCTATTACTGTAATTTGTAATCAGTAAGAAATTAAAAAAAAATCTCAGGTTGATGCAAAGCTGTTTCTTGCAATTCATGGAGATATGATTAGTTTATTTGTTTACAGATGTACAACCGGTTAATTAAGATTTATCTTATCTCCATTTTAATAACAGCTGTGGTTCTACAGCCTGTGTTTATGATTAAGTGTGAACGTTCAGCAATCCTAAAATCAGAGAACAATTGGAATGGATGTCTTTGGGATGGGCTGCTGATTTGAAATATCTTGAAAATGAGTTGCAGTATAATTACCTTCAAAAGCTTTGTCTTGGCATACTCTGTGCAGTGTTATAAAGAGTGTGCTAAAATCTATCTATCTAGTTAGAGTGAGAGCTCTCATTTTCTAGAAAAAAGATTTCCTTTCAAGTTAGAATTCTTAAAATTAGATTTTTTTTAAAATGCTAATTTTGATTATGTTTTCTATTTTAAATAAATAAAATTCAAGAAATAAATTTATTTTTAGACTTACAAAATAGCAAATTTTAAAAGTGGCTTTTCACATTTCGGACTGCCACTCACGTTTAGTGTCCATAAATCCAAAATAAGATGCTTGACAGATGGGCTTGAAAAATCCTCTTCCTTCTTGTAAGACTAGTGTTGTGCTATTAATTATGGAGAAATAATCTCTTAGCACATTTTTAATCATCTAATGGAACAGTACACCAAAACCAATTCCCTATTGCTGCCTCTCACTGTAGGGAGTTTAAGACCCTTTTGTCTTTTTATAGCCTTATTCTCTAGGTATTTTGCAAAACCACAAAGACAACCAGAGGGGAAATCTGTGTACAAGTGTTCCTTTGCAATATTAGGTTGTCCTGTCTGTAGCACTCCCTGAACAATACACTTGGACACACAAAGAATCAAAGGAGTGAGGATCCTGCAAATGGGTCAGCAAACTCTTTGAGAATGACTGGAAATGTCCAAGTATGTTAGATGAAATTGGGTTAAGGTTTGGTTTCAGGTGACTTGTCCTTTCCATGAACAGTGAATATCACTCCCCTCCTCTTGGTTATACAGCCTCATTCCTCCTGCTCACTGACTTTGGACCTGGCATTTCCTTCGTGTGAGCTCTTCCAACTCCATAGGAACTACTATCTGATGTCTACCTCCCAGCCTACAGTATAATTTGTGCTGGGTTAGTGAAGAGAAGTGGTGAAAAGGAGTGGCTCAAAGGACATCAGAACCAGCCCAAGACAAGAGTAAGGGGGCGGGCAATGGCACTGGGGAGGAGAGGAAAGATGGGAAGAACCACATTGTCAACATCAGGGTGTCAGTAATGAGTTGTTAGGTCGGCTCACCCCATCTCATGGGACTGCGCCCTAAAGCCTGCTCCTTTGAACATTTGCCCTCAAGTCTTTTCCATGCCTTTTTGCAGTGCTGATATCAAGGTATGGAAAATTTCTTCTGTATGGTCATTGGCAGTGTCATAAACCTGTGTACTAAGACCACCAGAAAAAGCCATCAGGAAATGTCATGCATAGTTTCAGTGGTAAAGCACTAAAATACCAGAAGATAAAATTGAGATCTTAGAAGAATTGAAGAGAATAGTGGAGTTAAAATGTAATTGTCACTGTCTAGGCATAGTTTAAAACCAGAGAAATCATCTGACAGCAGCTAGGGCTTTAGCAGCTCATATCTTACCTGTGCTGGAGGAAACCTGGAGGAGAAGGGAGGTTGTTAAATTGCGTTAAGGGGAAGCTATCATTAGTGAACTCCTTCGAATCCTCCTGGGCAGCTCAGAACATAATGCCCTCACAGGGGAGACAGAAAAGTGAAGTGAGTGTTGACACATTGGATGCTAAAATTCACAACTTAATCTGTCTTTGTATTTGGTTAAACTAAAATGGTAGGTTGCAAACTGGGGTGCCTGCCCAGGGAATGCTTGCATGGTTAAGGGTCTTTGTTGGAGATGGTTTTTGCTGCTGGCAGGCAAGGTGGGCAGCAGAAGGGATCATCTCCACAGCTGGTGAGGCAGGATTGGGAACAACTTGTCTACTGAAGCCCTAAACCAAAAGAAGACCCTCTAGACAATCAGTGTTATGTAGTTTTCAAAGATTTATTTAGCATTTTGATGAAAAAAACCCATCATAGGGCAGGAGATCAAGATAACATTCATGAAAGCTGTAAATGGGTTTTTCTTCAGTAGGCTTTGACATCATTAATTTAAGGTGTTTACTCAATATTTTTTCCATAGAGCATTCACTCCCCCAGCACAATATGCAGAGAATCATAGAATAGTCTAGGTTGGAAGGGACCTTTAGGATCATAAACTGCTCCAAACAAGAAGCTCACAATAGATAAAGGTGTGGTGATATAAGAGGTCATCCTTCAATAAAAGGTGGTTTTAAAGTAAGCTATTTACATTTTCCACAATGGTCCATCAACCAGCATCTGGTTATTTACTGCATTTCAGCTGAGGGTCAGTGACTTCTGTAACTGCATTGACTGATTGACCATATGTTTAGACATAGCTGATTTTAAGATTAAGTGGATTTAAATTTAGGTAAACATGTGGAAATATATTGTGTGGACACTTTAAAATTAATTTACCCTCTATTTGCGTTTGAAGTCAATTTTTGGGCATCAGTATGAAGTGAAACAGCTTCAACTAAAAAGGTTTAGAATGATATCTTTAGTTAAATCAGCGCAGGTTCAGGTTTAAACCAGGTCTTAGATGAAAGACACAGCATCAATGTATTGTACTTACAGAAAAAAATATTATGGCGATTGTTTTATTATTCATCTTTAGAGCAAACCTACTCTTAGAGTGATAAATGCAACAAATAACCCTTTCTCCCATATAATTCCCCCACTATAAAAAAGAAGCAAGCAGATTTAGTGTTTCACTGGCAATAAGTCAAATGTTGCTTAAGACATAAGTCAGTGCCATTTGACACAACTGATAGTTTCCACTTGAGTAAAATTCATAAATGTTACCAGCATGAGATCTGAACGGATTTTTAATCTCTGGAGTCATTGGCAGGGCAGTCTGGGGAAAACTAGGGTTATTTTGATAGACTTATATTTGGCTGATGAATAAGAAGGACCTTTTTGAATTCCCTGCCTGAGAGCTGGCCTGATATTTATCCATCTATCATTGTCTGGTTTTCCTGTGCATTCCTGTATTATTCAATTGTGAGTTCTCTGTCTTTTTTTAAAAGGGTTTGTGTGTATGTGTGAGTAGCCACACTTAATATTGTAGCTCTCTCTCTTCTGAGATGGAGATTGTAATTGGTTATTGATGGCCTATTTGTATGCTAATGTTGCTCAATAAAAAAAGCTAAAGCATAATTAACGCCCTTGCTTCACCAAAAAAAGAAAAGGAAAAAGGAAAGCTTGGAAAGGTCAATGGATTTCATATAATAAATTACTAAATAATGGAAGACATAGGATCCTACATCCTAGAATGTAATGCTTTCACTATTTATTAGCTATTATTTATTACAAATGCTGACTACACTTACTTTTCGGTAACTATTTTCTATATACGATGTATTTACACATTATGGCCCTGTGGTTGGTGGTATAATGTACTGCAGCCTGCCAAATTTCAGATGTAGTGGCTTTCAAGAGAACAGCATCTCTATTTATTCTCCTATATTTCATTACCCCACAATTCAGTAGAACTGCCGGCAAGGCTGGCCAGCTCTTGGCGCGGAGGCACGAGTCAGAAAACCCAGCATCGTATCTCGCACACACTTACTCATGGAGCGGGGAGCTGTAGCCCCGAAGGCAACACACACAACACATTTACTGCTGGAGTCAATAAGTGTTGGCAGAACTGGCTCCTCGCATACTTAGAAAGCAAGGAAAAATTAAAGCCCAAACCCTTGTTCATGCAAGTTGACTTCGGTGGGTATTTGGGTCATGCTGTTGGGCAGCATGAGAGGGAAATATTTGGGTGTATGGGCAAGTGTGGATCTGAAGCTGGTCAAACAAGTGACCATGCCCTGTTTTTGTGTTGCTTTGGCTGTGAGGAGAAGTAAATTGAGGTGCCTTACCTGAGATGAATTAATGTGTGCGGCCTTGTGACTGGGGTTGCGTGGACCAAGTATGATGTAGAGGTGGTTATCTCTGCTTGGGTAGGAGAGCAGTTACAGTCAACTTGCTAAACAGCCACAATGGGATTGCGTTCAGTCATACGACTGAGCTTTCAGGTGCTGTTTTGAGTTTTAATGTTAAAATAACACCAGACTTCTAGTTGGAAGAGAAAAAAATAAAATAATTATAACCAGAATGGTTACACATAACTTTTAAACTTCATGTCTTGTCATGGAGGTGACAATGCCATGGACACCACCATCCACAGCTTCCTATTAGTATAAAACACATTTTCAGAATTAACACTCACAAATTATTTAATCTTAAAACCGCTTCTTCAAGGCAATTTCTTTCTGGTTTTGTTTTTTTTTTTTTTTTTTTGGTTTTGTTTTTTTTTTTTTACAGATAACAGAATCATAGAATTGTAGGGTTTTGAAGGGACCTTCAGAGACCATTCAGTCCAATCCCCCTGCCAATGATGCCAGAGCACAGGATACAGGGCTGCCCCGACTGTAACTTTGCTTCTTTGGGCATATTACAAATTACAGGTTTTGCATGTACTGTTCTTCTTGTTGATCATGGAAAGAAGTTGTTGCATATTCATGGACTAGTTGTATGGTTTAAAATAAAATAAAACACTGTTCCAAAAAAGATATTTCCTTCCCTAAGAAAATTAGAGGTAATAGTAAAAAAATTAGAATATATGTTCATAAATTTAAAATCTAGTAAATCCAAAGTGTATGCTCAAAAAATCAGCAAAATTAAAGATTCTTTTAATTTTTTCCCCTTTTTACTAGACCTCAGTCACATAAATCATATTTTGTTATGCTTCAGAGTCATTGCTAGGTGATAACTACATGTGGAAATTTAATTTATATGCCACATTCTCCACTAGTGCCAACCAAAATATTTCTTTTGTAGTTAATGGAGCTATTTAGTAAGCACAGGTGAGGATTTGTTCTACACCATAGCATGTGACCTTTGTTTCTGGGAAAATATATGGGATGAAGTTTGTGTGTTACTGTACATAATTATCCTCAGTTAGTGGAAATTCATACTGCTTCTTCTTGCCATTCTCTGATGAACAGTAAATGATGAGGTTTAGGATTTTAGTCTAGCCATAAGGAACATCTTATGTTGAGTCAAGGAACACTTGCATGAAATAATTGACGTTGTTTATATCCATCTGCAATTTATCCGCAACAACAACATTGAAAGGTGACATTTATCTTACGAGTTTCTCGTTCATTTCTGTGCTCTGATCTCATCGTTCATGCAGCTCAAGTGCATGATACATGTAGATGAATATTTATTATAGATGATGAAGTGTCCTTTTGGCAGTATAATATACTTCACTATAAAAATAAACAGATTGTACACGAGGCTGTCTGATTTGAGTGTTGGCATAGATAGTACCTCACTCTTATCTAGTGCTTTTCATCAGCAGATCTCAATGCCGTTTACTGAAGAGGGCAGTGCCATTATCTTAGTAATTCTACATCATTTACTGGATTTTGCAGGGCTTGAAGACCCTGAGACCTCAAAAGTCCCTCTCACAATGCCCAGAGTATTCTTGCTCAAAATTATGTTTTAAAGTATTGAAAGCACTCTGGTCCTGTAGAAACTGAAGAAGGTCTGTATTTTGATATTCCCAGGGGTAAATACAAGTTTTCACTGAGATTGTGTCTGGTTCTTCAAAAAATATTGTAATCCCAATAGTCTAAATTAAATTTCTCTTAAGAACAATTGTGCAATCTGCTCTTTTATTTGAAGTCATGTCTGGGATGTCAGTGGAGAGAATTTGCGAAGTTTAATTTTTATTTTAACTCTGCTGTAACCCATTGGCCAAGACTCCCAACCTCATACCACATCCAAGACAATAAGAGTTTACAGAATTAAAAAATTTTGCTAGAAAAAAAGAATTAAAAATTTGGCCAGACTTCACCCTAATGAAGAGGAGAAAATAGAAATTTAGTTTTAAAGACATGTGTTTGTAGCTAGCTAGCTAAAATAGATTGCTAAGAGATTCATATGTGATTTTTACTCCTTCGTTTTTGTTGTTTACTGAGAACCACTGAGAATTTCCATGGGAAGGGAGAACCACCTTCAGGAAACTCTACTAATGCAGTTGTGTTTGCTGGTGAAAGAGAAAAAAATAATCTTATTCTAAGCCATTGGATGTGTTTCGGCTTTTAGACAAAGGAGGATGAGCAATGAAGACTTCATCAATACCTCATTTAAAATCTGAGCTGCTGGCTCTCAGCCTGTCAGTGACACATTACAAATCTTAAAAAAAAAAAAAAAAAAGCTGTTTTTTGGTTCTGGTGGATGCTGTCCAACTGGAGTCTTTTGCTACTGTGGTATGTTTTTGTTCATTCTGGTAATCTTAATGGCATGGCTGCCACAAGGTCAGGGATCACTCAGGTGAGGAAATTGTAGAGAAAAGGATGAATTACAAATTATCCAGCCCTATGTAAAATGCCACACGCTACATCTTTAATTGTGTCCCTTTAAACCTCTTTGAATTTTCAGTAGAGATGCTATGTTTTCTCAAGCAGCTGAACTGCCTGGTCCCCAGGAACTGGAGTGTGATTAGACAATGCTGCGCCCTGTCCCCCTTTGCCCAGAAGACAGAGTTAACCTTTCATCTTGTCCATGCCTGAGCTTTAATAAAAACATTCGTGAAGTTAATGCGTTTGAATAGTTTGTATTCAGTGAGTACTAAGGAGCCTGTATTAGTGGTGGGCATGAAATGTCACACTGGACATGAACCTCTCTTGAGCTCCAGGATCGACATAGACATGTACTTCTCAGCTCAGCATCTTCTCAAGCTTAAAAGTCCCAGTCCTTGCCTGTGCTTTCATTTCCGCAGTGCTGTTTACAGTGACATACAAAATGATGCCCTGTTGGCCCAATTATGTCTGGTATGAAATCAAATTACAATATCTTCATCATTCATGGCCAATTTAGCTCCAAAAAAATGAATCTAAATGAACACAATGAAATGAAAAATGCTACTAATTTAAGTGATTGTATTAGAGCAGATTACAGCCTTTAGGTGCTAACATATTTGTTTCTACAGTGGACTCCTGTTTTTAGTGGTTGCTGGAAGACCCACATCTAAGGATAGTTGACACACAAACATTTAATTATGTAAAAAATTATGTATAGCATATTTCAGAGCATGTTCTAGGCATTTTTTGTTGGTTTGGTGGTTTTTTCTTTTTCAATTCTGTCCTAGTGATAGTCAAGTGATTTGATGATGTGAAGAAATGAAATGTCTCTAGAATTTCGATTTGGGTTACCACTACTGCTAGTACTTTCTGTTTAAAGTGTCAGCTATTTGGGAACAGATTTTCTCTCTCTACTATGCCAAACACAATGAGGTCCTTGACCTGGAAAGTGAGACCTTTGGGAAGCTACCCCAATACAAATAAGTGTTAGGAATAACATAACGACACTCCAGGGTGCAGAATGTACCACAAGGTCCCATTTTACCAATAAGGACCCCTTCGAGAGGGCTCTGGGCAGACTTGTGCACTGAGGCGAGTGGCACTGTGGCTTGTCTCATCACAGCCAGCCTGCTCAGAAAGAAAAGCTGTCTCCTGTGCATGATATTTTTTTCTCACATGGTCAGTTTTCTGAAGTGGTAGTAATGGATGGGTGGACATCCTTTCCTATTTTGCTTCCCTGTATTTCTTTTTAATTCCAGTGCTTGTCAACTGAAAAGATGGAACTCATTTGGAGATGTATATATTTTTCCTTTAAGTTCCTTTATCTTTCTGGTAGTTTTGACACCACTCAAAATTACATCCCAGAGAACTCATATGCATGCCTCTCACTTAAACTCTGTCTTGAAATACACTGATCTGTCTCCTGTTCTCCTTCTTCTGCAGATGAAAATAGTGATTTCAAAGGCTGAGGTCTTAACGGATACTATTAAGCAAACTTTCCTCAACGGCAGAACGGAAACTGAATCTATCAGAGATACAAACAGTGCTCTCTGCTGTACACTGAAACATTATGCAATGACTATCCCTGCCATATGTTTACATTTCCCATGATTTCCAGAGTTGTGTCTCATACAATGCTGTGTTATGCTATCAAAGTCAGTGGTGGTGGTGTTGTTACTATTATCGTTTATTATTATATATATTGTTGTTGTTATCACCATCATTATTATTTTACTTTGAAGTCCATATAGCATGCTCTAGAAAAGAAAATAAAAAAGTGAGAGGTGAAAACAGCAGAATCTACACGGACCATTTCATTTTTAATTTGTGTAGCCATAAGATGCCTGGAAAAATCTGGCACTTCCTTCAGGGCAAAGAACTGAAAAAGGGGTAAGAGAAGGTACTTTCTGATTTCTATGTGTAATATATAGCCCTCAAACTCTCATAGTTGATATCTCATTTGAAAGTCCAGCCATATTTGGAATCAGGGTGCTGTTTGATCGAACTCACCGAGGAACATTACCATGGCATGATGCACAGTTTCCAATCCATCAGAGAGGGACAGTGATTGGAAGAACCATACTTGAACATCAAGCTGTTGTCAAAAATGCAAGAGTTTAAGCCATGGTCACTGTTCTGATTTCTGACACAGACATATACAACCCTGCACAGATGCATGTACTGGAATGAGATATTTGGAGGGCCTCAGGTCATTGTATCATCTGCTGCCCCCTGTTTGCTGCAGCACTGGGAGCTTTGGTGTGGAGATTTGGAGTGCTGCACTCTTGTATGGGTCTCTCTGCTCTTGTGACAGATGTGGGGTTTTCCTTTTCTCTTTCTATGCCCAGAAAGCAATGAAAGGTAGGTGTGAAGAAATCAATCTCTTGTAGCAAATCTGGGCTCCATCTGTTCCTGCAGTCAGCTGGCAGAAGGGGAAATTCCATCAACATCGATAACACTTTGCCTAGATTTCAGTGGAACTGCACAAGGCATAAGCACTTCTCCTGTGTGTGCTAGTAAAGATTTATTGCGTTTGTCTTGAAGGTGTCAAGTAGCAGAGAGGCTTGAGAAGAGAAAATGAGGGGAAGTGCATGTGTTGGCTGACCAGCTCCTGCAAAAGCAAGGAGAGACTGAGGGCCCTGGGAAGAACTCTCATGGGACTGCGAGTCAGGAGTTGTGGTTCTCCTCCCACTTCTCCCAATGATCATGGTTACCAACTCTTCTCTAATCTTTTGTCTAGCTAGGTGGTCAGTTTTCTCTTGTCTTGCCATATGTATATACAGGATTGAGCAGAGATAGCCTGGAGCGTGGCAGGGCAGTACCATCATAACGAAGATATGAAGACTGGAAGCGCTGACGCAGACTAGTTCTGAGCAATACGTGATGATTTTTAGTCTGGAAATTTCTGAAATAAAAATTTCTAGGCTGCAGGACTACTCTTGAAAGGTATCCCCACATGCTTACCTTTTTCTTTCTCTTTTCTTCTACCTGTTCTTAGCCCCTGCCAGAAACAGGATCCAGGACTAGGTGGACATTTGGTCTGACTGAATGTACCTGCTCTTATGTTCTCATGTTTTGTTATGCTACCTCCTTCTGTTTTCAAAATGTGCTGGGGAGGAGGAGGTACTTTAAAGTCCACTCATTCCTCATAGGTTACAGAATGAGACCCAGGGGAGGGTCAGAGGTTTAACAAGTGGAGATTGGCTTAACACAGACAATGAAGTCAGCAATATTCCTTACAAGATTGACTTATTAGCTGCATAAACCTTATTATCTTTCAACTAAATGGCTTTATATCTAATTTACTATCTGATGAAGGGTTAGCCTGGAAACCAATACTCTTTTGTAGTTTTTCAGTATGCTGCTTATGATTCCCTGCTTTTATTTATACTGCGGTTTGTCATTCAAGCTGGTTGTTTGTCATAGACAAAAATGGGAAGATCATGTTCTTGCTTCAGCTTTTATTTTAAAAAGAAAGAAGGTGATGACATATTCTTCATTATTGAGTTGATTGAGGAGGGCAATTAGGCAACACATGCACTGACAGAGGGGAGGCTTATGGAAGCAGGCCCTATCCTGAATTACTGTGGTGCCGTTCTGATAGATATTGAGATTTTTGGGTGTAAAAGAGAAGAGTCTGTTCCACAGAGAGGGACTTTGTTTTCTGACACTACAGTTTTTCTTCTGAGGTCAGTGCAGGGTCTATATGCTTCCTTTTGAGCATGGACCAAGTTCCACAGTCAAGCCTGAAGTCTCTCCCTTCCTGCGGTGCAGACCCTGGGAGCCTTGCCCAGCTGGGGAATAGCTGGGGTGGTGCTGGCTCAGCTGAGTTACCACCACACACTTTAGGGTGCCGTCCTGTGATACCAGACAGCTGGCGGTCAAGCAGGGAAGTGGGATGAGTTTCTTTCTTCAAGAAAAGAAGCACACTGCTCTATGCACACAACCAATCATTTTGGGTTTTGTAGGCAACTAATTACTAATGTCCTTTAGCTGGCAATATTAATGGAGAGTGTAGGGCAAGGCACACATTGTCCATTAGCTTGGTCACTAGTCCACACTCCCCTGCCTGAGGTTCCTGTCTGAAAACACCAGGTTTCCTCATGTTCAATATCTTACTCACTGGAGGCACACACAAGCAATTGCACATGTCACTGTATATCCTTGAGTCCCTTATTCCCCTGCCTGCTACCAGACATCTCTATACCTTCCCAGCTTAGTAAGAGTCAGCGGAAGCAATGAAGTGCTCGTATCCTACCATTTTTCAGCAAGGCAAGGCATTTTGGCTTAGAACAGCACCCACAAAGGCTGCAGTGTTTTGCATGAAAATGGGTGTATTTTCCAGTGGTTTTACTCTGGGAGGAGCAAATTTGATCAGAAGGGAGGAGAAGACAATTGGAGGTTTGTTATTTCTTGCAATTGCCATGTCAGGATTCCTCATAACTCATTTTGGAGATTAAACTTCCTGGAAAAGGAGTGTCCCTTACATGTATATATGGATGGTATGAGGAGGCACTTATATGACTTCAGTTCTTCCATTACATGTCTTTTGAATTACTGGCTTTGTAATCTTTTTATCTGTAGGCCCTGTATTATTTTATTTACTCGTGAAAAGGGAACATAAAGAGAAAGGTGCTAATATCTCATGACCTAATTTAGCTGGAGCCATGCTCTTCAGCATCACGACGGCTAGTCAGTAGAGAATTCTCAGGCCTAGCGATTTGTCACTGCTACGTTTAGATTCCCAGTCATACCTATGTATATTGCACGTAACCAGTCACGCACCAGCTTTCGCAGCAGTCTGGGTGGAATTACTCTCTATTCTGCTTAATTATCCTTGGAGCAAAGAAACAGGTAGAAAACACTGAACCTCCCATCATTCTGGGTTGTTGTTGACTCACCTTTCTGACAGTAGCAGGTTGTACACACCTTTATCACCTTCTCCTTCTTCCAAACTGAAAAATAGCTGGCTTTTGACATTCCTGATCAGGTTTAGGAATGAGCTAGATGCCAAGTTTCGCTCTTCTGGGTATTGTGTAACACTCCTACGGAGCCCTCAAGCAAAACATTAAAAACCTACACAACCTTAAGCTGAAAACTAGAGGTGTCTGTACAATGAGACAGCAATTTTGAAGATTATGCCCTTGAACTTCAGTGTTTCTTTGTGGATGGGTCAGAAAGTTTTCATGTCCTTTTTCCCAGTACTGCAAGCCAGCTGGGTGCAAGCCAGATCCTGTCTAGAAGCTGCACATCGTAGTATTAGCCTGGGCCAATAATTCCTGTCTAGAGACAAGGCATTTCAACTTGGGCTCAGTGCCACCTTAATGCAACTGGACTTAAACACATCTGCTTTCATGGAATACGCATAGAACAGAAGTGAGATGGTGGCATCTGCTCTGACATCTGTGTCTTCTTCACGTTCATCTGAGGGTGTTGCCCTGCATTGATTTTGCTTGCACTTTCTGACTGCTACAGAGAACTGTGCCCAAATAATCTGAATTGAAGGATTCTGGCAGCGGGACTGTCCTTTGTCATAGTCAGAAAAACAGAATGGTCCTGTCTTCTGCACTTCTGCTCTGTTGATAGCTCAGACTCCAGAGTATCTAAAAATATAGAGGCTTTAGAGTATCTGAAGATACAAGTTGTGCCAATTTATTACCAAGCTCTCATGAATATGTCTTCCTCAAAATAAGTCTTCCTTTTGGGGGGCACATTCATCAATACTCATCCAAAAAAGAAACAATAATGATTTTTTTTCCCTCCACCACCTCTGTGCTTTTAGTATGCTGATGGAAAATATGTTGGAATTTTGGCTTATGTTCTGGTTAGAAATAGATAAATCTGTTTATACCAGGTAGTGATTCGACTGGAAGACTCCTTACCACACCCAAAAGAAATGAAATGTGTAGTTATAAATATTCTCTTTAATCATGGAAAAGAACCTTGTATCCAAATTTATGCAGACTCCCTTAAAGACATGGCCAGGTTCTCCTTTCATCATCAACAGATTTGCTTTGTGTTTCTCAGCTTCCTTTAAGTTGCACCACTGGTTTATGCTAGAGTTACGGGGAGATCTTGCTCCCAGGCAGCTGAGGAAATGCCTCCTCTTTCCTCGTTTTTTGTGTCTTTTGTTATTTCTTGTATGAACTGCTATCATAAATATTTAGATGGAAATGGCTAATAGGAAAATTGTATGGTTTTTAAGTTCAATGAGCCATTAAATAGGTTCTAATAATCTCAATAAAAGTTTGGAATATTTAATAATGAGAAGCAGACATATAGGTTACTTGATTGCTACCAGACTCTCAGTAAATATTGTCAGTGGCTCATACACTGCGGGTTCCTCAAACACCCTCAAAGGAGAGCCTCTGGGGATGGGGGGAGGGAATCAACCAAATAATGTATAAACAAAGTGCTGTTCAAGAGAACATAACTCATTTTTCGGAAAATGCTCTTTCACCACATGCTTTTTATCATCATTGTGGAAGGTTTAGAGGTTTTCCAATAAGCAATTAGAGACATAATTAGACTTTGCGTTTATAAAAATTTACACTTGTATTACATGTAACAACATCATGGGTTTCAGTGGCATTTTCTAGAACTCATACTCTCACAAATTGGAAATTTAAGAGGTACAGAGTCACTTTCTCCAAGGCAAAGCACCTGCCCCTCTAAGAGACCAGGGAAGATGTTAACTTATTCAGATTACGTCAGGGCACAGAGCCAGGTGGGAAACTCTGATTAGCAACATCTCCTTCTAGAGCCCTTCTCTTCTTTGACTATATAGCAAATTTAGGAATTGCTTAATTAAGTGATTGAGAATTAGATAAAGTTAGGATCCTAATGTACATTGTAGGTCTCCCTATTTGCTCTATGCGGTGCAAACAATTAAATATTTATCAGGCCAGGTGAAGCTAGTCAGAGGCCTGAGATACGTTTCTGCAAAAAGTCCCTTTAATAAATGTGAGGTGGACACATGCCATACCTTGGTCTGTGAGGTATGGGCTAAACTCACCAAAAGGCTTTTGTAACAGGCTCTCTGCTTATGTCCCCATTAGATGTTGGATCTTGTGGCCTCTGAAAGGTGGCAGCAAAATGCCTCTGACGACAGAGACCGCCATGCTGGTTGCACGTTCTCTGGAGTCCCTTTCTGCAAGGCAGGACCACGTCTGTCCATCTTTACATCCATTTACAATATTTGATGAGATAGAGCAGAGCTTCAGAGGGTACAGCTGCAGGAAGCAATAAACTAGTTACACATTCTCCTGCCTTGTGTTAACTAGATAAGAGGTGCTCACATGAGCTGCGTCTTACGGCTTTTAAGTTTGCACTGGAGGAAGTGGGAGGGCGGGGAAAAGAGAGATGCTTTATCTGCCCTACACCTTCCTTGCCCTTATCTCCTTGTGAAAACGATAGATGAAGTTACTACGCCTGTAATCCCTGCTGAGTGAACAGAAAAAAGAATGAAGGCTGTTTCCAAAACATTTGCAGCAGGGGTTGCATAATCTTCCTGCGATTTGCAGAGATCTCGCAGGCTCCACCTGGCCAACTGTTTGTGCAGCTGTAGTTCCTCTTGGAGCTCTGGCCATACCCACCTGGATTTCCTCTGACTTAGCAGGTGGCACCTGCCATTAAGCAACATTGCTCCTATGTTGTTTGGCTTACTGCATATGGATGTATATGCTTTGTTTGGGGTGGGACAGTTATCCCTCTGAAGACATTCATTTTTGGGGTTTGTGCATCATGTTGGTATTAAGTAGCTGGTGAGTTAGGTCTCCTGTCCCTCAGACCATTATTTATTTAATTGTCTCTTGGCGTTTGCTATATCTGATGAATCTGCCCTCTATCCGTTTTTTACTTACATTACATTAGCTATTCAGTGTGGGAACTGATCCTTGGTTGTGCCTTTCATAGCTTAAGAGGACGCTGGGGCACAAAACCTGCAGATGTCACCTTGATAATAAGTAAGTTGCATTTCATGGCATAAATACACATGTGTATTTGGGTACCTCTTGCATATTTCAGAAGTGTAAGCACTGCCATTTCAGTCAGTGATGGTCACCCAAACCTGTTGATCAGCTTCAACTTGGTAAAAAAGTACATCAAGCATCTTCTGACCGTATTTACAGTGATTTGACTCCAGTGCTATTAGTGAAAGTACACTGCTGGAGAGAACAACCAAAATTAGACTGAGTAACTCGTATGAAATATTGTCCTTGTCGAGGAAGCCACTCTGTGTGGGAAGTCTTTCACACTTGCACGGAATTCTGTCAAAAACAGCAGGGGCCCATCCAGGCAGCAAGACCCACATGTATCCAGCTAAAGGGTGGTGGCATATAAATATATATATATAAAAATATAAATATATATATGTAAATAAATATAACCCGGGCATTGGTCACAAAAAATGTTTTGTTTCCAGGTTGGAAGGAAGCTGGTCTCACACACTGGGCTGCGGCACTTCAAGATAATTCTGAGTCTCTTATCAAGCCGATGGCGCTAAGATAGTGGGGGAACAGACGGAAATTATGTGCCTGGAGTTTCTCCAGAGCCACAGGATCACACGCTTGGTTCTTTCTGAAAGCGCTCGTGATCTTTGGTACCCTGTATCACTAAAACTGTAGCTGCCATTAGGATGGTGCTTGCTTTTCACAGCCAGCTATGAAATAGGTGGAAGTTTCCTTTTTCTGGCCTCCTTTAACATCTGCACAGCTGGAAATTAAGCGAGGCGCAGATTGCCCTTCTATTCCCCAGTCCCATGCAAACAGCTGCTCTGTGGCAGAGGGCATCAGCGTCTGCACTGTCTCTTTTCTTCCAGGGTGAGAAATCTGTCTTCAAGACCCGCTTTTGAGGGCCCAAGCAAAGGGAAGAAACCAAAGAAAAACCTCTATTGACAGCACCGAACTCCTGTGCGCTAATTAACTGATAGGAAGACGAGGTGGGGACTGTCCTTTGTACCCTCCTTTAATCAGTTAGCGGTGAGGATCTGAGATTCTTCTGCGTCATGGTAACAAGGGGAAAAATGTAGCAGAAAGAGAAGCATATTTTCTGTGCCAACTTGCAGACGTGGCAGGCTCGCTGAGGTCTGACTTGCCTGCAGAGCCTCTGCTGCTCCAGCGGCCGTTCAGTGAAGCTGGGCTGCTAGCAGTAAGCACAATCATTTGCAGCATGTGGATATCCCCATGCATGTCTCTCTAGTCCTCCATCGGGGCTGCAGAGGTCTTTTCCTTGTGACGCCTCTTGTTCTCTAGCTGTATGGCATAAATACACATGTGTATTTGGGTACCTCTTGCATATTTCAGAAGTGTAAGCACTGCCATTTCAGTCAGTGATGGTCACCCAAACCTGTTGATCAGCTTCAACTTGGTAAAAAAGTACATCAAGCATCTTCTGACCGTATTTACAGTGATTTGACTCCAGTGCTATTAGTGAAAGTACACTGCTGGAGAGAACAACCAAAATTAGACTGAGTAACTCGTATGAAATATTGTCCTTGTCGAGGAAGCCACTCTGTGTGGGAAGTCTTTCACACTTGCACGGAATTCTGTCAAAAACAGCAGGGGCCCATCCAGGCAGCAAGACCCACATGTATCCAGCTAAAGGGTGGTGGCATATAAATATATATATATAAAAATATAAATATATATATGTAAATAAATATAACCCGGGCATTGGTCACAAAAAATGTTTTGTTTCCAGGTTGGAAGGAAGCTGGTCTCACACACTGGGCTGCGGCACTTCAAGATAATTCTGAGTCTCTTATCAAGCCGATGGCGCTAAGATAGTGGGGGAACAGACGGAAATTATGTGCCTGGAGTTTCTCCAGAGCCACAGGATCACACGCTTGGTTCTTTCTGAAAGCGCTCGTGATCTTTGGTACCCTGTATCACTAAAACTGTAGCTGCCATTAGGATGGTGCTTGCTTTTCACAGCCAGCTATGAAATAGGTGGAAGTTTCCTTTTTCTGGCCTCCTTTAACATCTGCACAGCTGGAAATTAAGCGAGGCGCAGATTGCCCTTCTATTCCCCAGTCCCATGCAAACAGCTGCTCTGTGGCAGAGGGCATCAGCGTCTGCACTGTCTCTTTTCTTCCAGGGTGAGAAATCTGTCTTCAAGACCCGCTTTTGAGGGCCCAAGCAAAGGGAAGAAACCAAAGAAAAACCTCTATTGACAGCACCGAACTCCTGTGCGCTAATTAACTGATAGGAAGACGAGGTGGGGACTGTCCTTTGTACCCTCCTTTAATCAGTTAGCGGTGAGGATCTGAGATTCTTCTGCGTCATGGTAACAAGGGGAAAAATGTAGCAGAAAGAGAAGCATATTTTCTGTGCCAACTTGCAGACGTGGCAGGCTCGCTGAGGTCTGACTTGCCTGCAGAGCCTCTGCTGCTCCAGCGGCCGTTCAGTGAAGCTGGGCTGCTAGCAGTAAGCACAATCATTTGCAGCATGTGGATATCCCCATGCATGTCTCTCTAGTCCTCCATCGGGGCTGCAGAGGTCTTTTCCTTGTGACGCCTCTTGTTCTCTAGCTGTAACAATAACCTCATTGCCTAGCTTTAGCTGGCACCTTGCTCACCACTGTTAGGCAGGGCACTGCTTGAAACCAGATACAGCGGGCTGGCTTTCAGAGAGAGATTGCTGAGCTGGCAATTACGAACTCAGGTCTGTGAAGCCACAGATGCAGCAGGGTTGGAGTGGTTTCTCAGAGGTGCTGCAGCAGAGCGTGGCCAGGCGTGATGAGCGGGGAAGGTAAACTCATACCTCTCGCTCTTCGTTTGTGGTGGCAGGCTGTGATCAGACATGTTATTCCAGATAGAATTGAGCCAGGGTAAGAGGTTATTGTCCCCGTCTGCTTGTCATGACTGTCCTCACTGCTCTGGGTGCTCCCATCCCCTTACTTCCTGAAATAACTGCTTAAGTAGTCCCTTTCTACCCTGAACTTCCCTACCCCCAAAATGATGCCAGTTTAAACTTAATAAAGTAAACAATTTTTATTGTTGATTTATCTTCTGATTGATTGATTGATTTTCTGAACTGAATGTTTTTTGGAAGGGGCAGTTTAAGGCTGGGCTACACCAGTGGGTTGGTGAAATGGGTTACACCAATTTACTGTCACCAAGTGATGACAGCTCCACTTTTGCCACTCATGTGGCCAGACACTCCTGTGGTTTCTCTTGTGCTAGGTTCAGGTGCTTGTCACATCCATGCATGAACCTTTTGCTAAGTGATTGAGCTGAATCAGCTCTCCAGAAGAGTTAGGTGGGCACCAGAACTTGACGGGAAAGGTGGAGGAGAGGACTGGACTGTGCAGTTGGGGCAGAGAGAAAGGGAAAGGAGCACAATCATTTGCTGACAGCATATGGCAACAGATGTGAGCAGATAAGGCAACACTGGGAGCTGTAGGGAGCAACTGTTGTTTAGTTGCACTGCTAGATCTGGAGGTTTGATAACTTCAGAACATGGGAAGATACTGATGATGAGTTGATGATCCCCCCACTAAAGCTGGCGGATGCCCAGCTCCCTATTGGAAGTGTTCAGTGAGACAGGGGTCTCTAAATGCAGCATTTTGAGACACTAGCCAGGAGTTTGTGGCTTCTCCAGTCTGCAGCTGGAAACAACAGCTGCATTTTGAAGCACATGAAGGACACATTTGCTGAAAGCTCTTGAGCTTGCTTGGTTGGAGGGATGTGCCTGTCTCTTGAAGATCTGGTGGGACTGTGGTGGGATGAGGAAATGCAGTTACTGTTGATCCCAGCCTGGGTCCTCTCCCCAAGCCCAGGTCAGAGTGTCTTGGCAGGCAGCTGATCAACTGAATAGCAAATATGAACTCTGCAAGTGGTGATGGGAGCATGAAAGGGAGGAACAGTAACCATGGGATTTAATTGCAGTATTTGGATTTGTTTGCCTACATCTTCATCCTGCATCTTCAGGCTCCCCAGGCTCCTGTAGGAGAGTGGAGAGCTGGTCTGTGACCTGTGCAGGTTATTTAGGGCAGACCTGAACCCATGTGCCACTAGGGCAGATAAATACCTTTGCTGTTCTTGCTCATAAATGTAGGTAAATGAGAGGATTAGGCTCTGATTTCCCTCTATTTTCAACTCAGGCATGTCTTTGTAACCCAGCCTGCTCCTACTTATACAGATAAATGCCAGCTCAGCAGTGATAAACAGTATGATTTCCCACTCTCCCTGGTGCTTAACCTGGCCCATTTTGTTACAAGTGATTAGGCCATTAACTCACCAACTCCAAATAGAACTAAGAAGGAATTAAATGCTGTGGGGAAGATTTGTTCAGTGGCGTTTCAACTTGCTCTCTTCCTGAGGGCAAGATCCATAAGCCTCTTGGCTGTAGCCAGTAACCTGTTCAAATAAACCCTGACCCTGGGGACTTCATTGATGAATGCGTTGTGCAATTTCACCCACTCTTTCTACCACACTTTTCAGTCATCTCCTGTGGAGTCACCCCCCTCGTAGGAGCTGAGAGCTACAATAGCTATAAAACATGAGGAGTAATGGAGCTCGTCCCTAATTGAAATGAACACCTCAGATTACATGTTGGACCTTCCTGTTTTATTAGAGGCTCTTCCCTCCCCCTGTGTTGTCATTGGAGAGGTTACACCATGGATTTGCAACTTCCCCAAATAATAAGAGCCTTCTGGTGGAGAGAGCTAGGCTGGAGGAGTGAGAAGCCTGAGAAACTTGACATCCCAAATACCCCATCTCCCACACAACGAGGGCGTGTGTGAGCCTGGAGCATCTCCACAGCAGGAGGTGGTGATAAGGTGGTCCTGTTTCACAGCCCAGTCAGTGTGGAGCTGCCTGTCTCTGTGTCATCCCTTCAGCCCTGTTATGAAGGAACTGGGGCTTTGCTGATCCCTTGCCAGAGATCATTGCCTATGAGCCAGCCTGGTGGGGAACAGTCTTGGCCCTGCCAACCTCACCACAGGACAAAGCTGTCAATGTAGCCGTAACCCCAAACCCAACAGCCCAGAGAGTGACGTGATTCACGCTCATGGCTCAGCTCTTTGCCTACTGTGCTGTTTTGGGAGAATGAGGGTGGCAAGAGCCCAACGGCAGAGTAGTTCCCATTCAAATTTTTCTGCTTCCTCCATTTTCCAGCTTCTCTCCCTTATAGACTGCTATGATCCAGACTTCCCAAAAATGTCCCGACACCCCTCACCCTTCTGCATTTGTGTGGGGGTCCATGGCTCTGTGGGAGACCTGTGCACACAACCTCTGGCAGACAGCCCCCGAGCACCCCAGGGAAGGAGAAACAGCTTCCCACCTCTGCCAGGCACATGTAGGTCTGTCAGGATTTATTTGGACCTACTTTTGTAACTAAAATCTCTTAAAAAGGATGTGCAAGCTCCTTGCTTTTTGCAGAAAAACTTGGCTTTTTTCAGGGGTTCATGCTGGGGGCTGTGTATAGGAAAGCAGAGGGAAGTCTGCTCTGATCTCACCTTTGGCTTTCACCAGCTTCTCTCCAGAGACACCAAAATCTTGGCTAATGGGGGCTTTATGAAGGTTTGAAGATCTGTGAAAACACTCTACAGAACAGAGTGTGTGGAGAAGTGATGCAGGGCTTCCTCATCTGAATTTTGTAGCTGAACCTAATTTTTGGCCTTAGAGTCAATGTGCCCATGTGTGAAGTGGGTCTAGGGAGGCTACAGGTGGGTGCCGCCAGCTTGGCTTGTTCCCACTTCCACAGCTCAGCTTGTAGGAGATGCTGGGACAGCCCTTGGTCAAGAGAAAGGCCAGGCTGTCTCTGTCTCTACAGGTTAAGGTGCTCGCTGACTCACAGCAGCAGAGGTGACCTCCAGCAGGGACAGTCTTCAGCTGTCAACAGGCCTCCAAAAAAAGAATGTCTCTCCACAGCATATCATTTTGTTGTTCCTTTGCAGTGACGTGGGCATGACTGGTGTGATGCTTGCAAATTAATTTCAGTCCCTGACTTAAAAACACCAGGGAAGCAGTACATAACGAAGGCTACACAGGCTCCGTGCCTCCTCTTGGTGGGTGAAAAAGAGACCCTTGTGTTTCCTCACACTGCGGTCAGTGCCATTCAGAGGGTTTTAATGAGTTACACACAAAGAGTTAGGAGAAAAACAAGGAAAAAAGGCAATCTTTGCCCTCCTGTGAAAGCAGAGTCATAACAACCCCCTGTACCTAGATAGTCAGGGCTCGAAAAGAAAATGGCCTCACCCATAATTTATGGCTCACTGTATAACCACAGAAGCTTTGCCGCTTGCAAATACGACCCTTAGTGGGTTATTAACCTGAGTCTCAAGAGGCTCACGTTAACACATCCATCCTCCTGTTAATTAATTAGCTGAAATATGCATGCCTTCCTCTGATGCTAGCTTGCGAAGGGTAACATGAATTTTGATTATACTTAATCCCATGCGAAATACAACAGACGCTCCCACTATGTAAATACCGATGGGCAGCTTAGAAACCTCCGTGATCCAACAGGATCTGATCACAAGTGCTGGTGTCTGGCAATCTGCAAAAATATTTCAACACGGAGCTGCTGTGGTATTAAAAATAAAGTGGTTGTTTCGTTGTAGGCTTGTTTTTGGCAGGAATGGAAGCAGTTTTATTACTAATGCCAGTCAGGCAGTCATTTTACTGAGGCATTATCAATACGCTTCTCAAACTTTCTTTGTGAAAGAGATATAAATTTATTTGCACCCAGAAGCCTGCCATCTACAAAGCTGCTATAAAGCTTTGGCGGTGAATAGCTGACTTCGAATGTCCTGCTACACACCTTTCCCAAACATTTGATACGCAGCAGGTGAATGCGAAAAGCTTATCAGTCCAACCCAGCGTTATTTCCTGTCATAACTTTGCACAACAAAGGAAGTTTCTGTCCTCGCCGAGCTTTGGTGTTGCGATATGTACTGAGGTTCCCTCAGAGAAACCACTTTAATCCTTGGGAAGCCGAAATCACAGAGAAGGGGACAGGGATATTGCTCCTGCTAACTGCAATTTTATCAGCACCCAGCTGTATCAAAGCGCGTGGGTGCGACACGGGAGGCAGCCGCAGGAGATAGAGGGATGCTCACCCGGGCTCCAGCTTCAGCAGAATAAAAAGAGATTCAGGGCCACGCTTCTGTGTTACATTTCAGTATACTAGTGCAATAAAACAGGAAACAAAAATAAAGGCTGGGATTTATATTTAAACTTATTTGATTAGAACCTCTTTCATGGCATCTTAGGGAGAGATCTCACGGACAGTGTTAAGTTTGTTTTTTTGAGGAGGGGGAAGGGATGATGCATTCAAGGGGTGCATCAAAGGGATGATGCTGCTATGCCACCAGAGTAACCTTCTGCCTTATGAAACTGCTGAGGTTTCACAGCACAGGCAGTTGGGCTCTGTAATGCCCTGTGTATTTGGCATCAGCACAGTAGGGAGGAACAAATCCATCTGAAGGAGACTTGAGATCTGCTGCTTTTGCATGAATGGGCAACGCAGAAAGAGATTTGGACTTTATGTGTTTTCATGCCAATGGCAATGCTCTTGCTGAGCTTGTCAGCCTTTACATCTGCCCTATTACCTGCCTGAAATGCTACTGGTGGTGACAGAAGGAGGTCTGCTCCTCCTCCATCAGCCCCATCTAATGAGGGGGGAGCACAATGTTGTGGCCAACCCCACCTCTGACCAGAGCCTGGGAGGAGATGCTGAGATGGTGTCCATCCCCAGTTGATGAGCAGCAGCACCAGCCAGTGTGGCAAAGACTAATTTAAGCATGTTCGCCCTTGGCTGTTCCTTGTCTGAAGTGCTGTGGCTCCTGTCCTGAGGAGCTGGGAGTGCTGAGGCCCCAATCCTGCTCTGTGCATGCTGGGGCATCCTCCATCAGGGAGGAGGGCAGCCGAGAGAACACAGCATCCATGGACCTGGTACTGTCTGCACAATGCTTCAGCTGGAGGAGAAGAGATGGAAAAAGAAGGGAAAACAGATCCTTTGCAGACACCTTCCATGTGAACTGTGAACCAAAATAAAAACACACAGCATTCATGAGCATAAACATGAATTTAAACAAATACATTTCGTTAAGGTGTCAAGGGCATGGGGTGAATCAACTTTGCTGGGTATAAGGCAAAATTTGGAAAATTTTGACTGAAGGAAGGCTCTGAAATAAATAGTGTGTGTGAGTGTGTGCACACATATATGCCCACACGTACACACATACCTGTCCACTCCAACTGTCTTTAAGATGTGGTGCCTTATACAAGTGTAAAAGGAAGCATGATCTGCAAGGGATTTTTTTTCTTTCAAATGAAGACAGTGAGAGAGTGTGTGCTAGATGGAGGTTTGTCTACATACACAAATTGTTCCAATTTAACTAAATTGGTTTCTAAATTAATTTAGTTAAATCTCTCCAACCCCTTTAGTAGCTAGCATTGATTCAGCCTAATTGAGTTTGTTCCCAAATTAAGCAAAATCAGCATAAAGCACTCATCAACCAATTTGAACATTCACATCAAGGGCTGGTGATTTCTACATGTAAGCCAGGCCTGGGTGAGTTGGGGGAATATTCCAATGTCCCCAGTGTCCCCATAAGTTCCAATGGTGCAGTAACCACAGAATGTTGCTCTGTCCTCTGCTCGGTGAAGATGACATGAGGACGGCCGTGCTGAGGAAGGTAGACTGAGCAGCTTGACTTGCCCTTGGCCCTAAACAAACCTCCTGATGGACAGCTTTATAATTTCATTAGAGGCTGGGTTCACTTGGGAGTTTCTTCCATGACAATTACGTGTAAAGTAGATGACAAAAGATTTTATTGCAAGCCATTGGTTATGGATTTCAATCAGACCAACATGGTCACATCTTAAAATACACCAAAATAATTTGTTTTCAAGGAGAAAGCACCACAAATTCCCTTCTTCTTCTTTTGATCTAGAAAGTCAATCTCTTAAAATTCTGGGCTGACAATGTCTCCTTTATGTTCAAGGAAATATAAAGCATTGCTTAAAAAAAAGATGTTAAGTGCAGACAGAGTTGGCTTTTCACTGTTATTTCCTCCTGAAGTTTTTCTTGGATATTGCCTCAGTATATATTCATAATGGGGCAATATTTCTTTATGGGGTGTATAATCCAATTAAACATATTAATGAGACAGTCACTTTAAAACAAACATATTCTTCACATCCACTGTCAGAAAAGAAAGTGTTTTGTTTTGCAGATGAATCTGATATGTGTCAGCCAGAAGTTGACTGTTAACCAAGGTAACATAAAAACTACTGTAAGTGGCACTGGAAACCAAGGGAAAAAAAAATCCCTTCATATTCCTGTAGAAATATTGATTCATTATGTTGGTTTTAAGACAGAGTACTAGAATTCAGCAGATAGGGAAGTGGATGAGTCTGTAATAGGTTATGCTTCAAACGAACGAGTATTCCCACTTCTATCCTTTTCTTTTTTTTCTTAAAGTAAAGTAGGATTTCTGTCTGACAGGTCAGACTGGAAGTGAAAGAAGAGATCAGCAAAGGGGGACTCAGCCTTGCTTTTACACCAAAGGCTTCCTGGTCTTTTATAGCAGGAAAGTCTTTAAGACTTTGAGGACTTCAAGAGACCACGAAGGCAGGACAGCAGCAACACTGCCTCTTCAAGGGCCCCCTAAAAGGTTCCATGTCAGGCACGTGTTGTGGACAACAGAAGGTCCTTGTTTAGTAATGAATAAAAGGCCAGCAGTTTTGCTTCTCTGCAGCCAGATTTTTAAGCCATAATTGGATCTTGTAACACTGCCAAGGTAAAGGCAGAGGGCCACGACAGGGAAGCCTGACACTGCAAGTGAACTGAAACTAAATATAGTTCTCATGCAGTTTAAAAAAACACACATCAAAGCCCGGAGCACCCGGCCCCATCCGAGGCTCTTGCAGTGGAACAAAATGAGAAAACGACGATGATAACATATGTATTTTACTGCAGAGCTACAGGCAGGCAAATGAAATAATCTGAGAGCAGCCTTGGCTGGTTGTGATTAAAGGTCGTTACGCGCCAAGCAATCCGAGACACAACCCAACAGCCGGCTGCCGAGGGAGCAGAGGGAGCTGGGGCAGCCCTGGGTGGGTGCTGAGCATGGCCGTCCCCGGCGAGTCATCCCAAAAGTCACCCCAAAGCACGACGTGTCTGTAGCAAATTCAAGTGGTATTTGCAAAAGGCAGAGCACTGCGAGTATGGACGTGGTTATCTTGGTTATCATCTACTAATGATCTAAGATCCCAGATAAAGACTTCTGATGGCTAAGAACAGATGGGAGCAGATGTCAGAGAGAGAAGGTTATTTTAGAGCAAGGGGCCGGACTAGTTAACTTGCAGATATTCCTTCTAGCCCAACACACTACAAAGTTTGGATGCCAATTGTCATGCCCTCTAAGGCCAGATTTATTCAGAATTGGGAATTTGGTTGGCACCATTATTCAGACAAGGAGTTATCTGGCAAACTGGAGTCTGGGTTGAGGTTCAAGTAGCCCTTCCCCTCACTCAGATGACACACATTCCTCAGTTTGGGTTGCACCACAAAAGTGGAAACAAAAGAAAAATGGAAATGAATATCCTAAATATTTTCCAGCGTGGGAAAGCAAAACCATTAAAAGTGGGAAGCTTTCACGGCATTTTGCATTCAAATTGCACCTTTTATCCTAAGAGATCAAGTACTTCACACATAACTACAATCAGCACCCTGCTCAATGCAGCCATTGCTGGGGTGGAGCACAGGAGAGGGAGATTAAATACATCTAAAGACACAGGGGCAAAAATGCTCACAGGAAAAGTGAGCATCCATAAACGCCCATGAAAGGAATTGCATCCAGAAAACCTATAGAAGGTACAGGCTGCGTGGATCACCTTAACCTATTGAAGTGGAGAACAGAAGTTAATTTAATCCAGTGGGAACAGCTGTAGATGGTTTCCCTGCTGTTAAGGCTTCCAAAACCTCTTCCAAGAGATGCGGTAGATTTACACTGCACGTGAAATGTCTGTCTGGCCAGAAGGAATTGCACGCTTGACTTCTGAAGAGAAACACTAAGGAAATAGAGTTTTCATGAAGAAAGCATCTGTTGGCTTTCATTCTTCCCTTTCATGGGAAAAAATGTGTTATGAAAAAATGAGATTTTCCTCATATAGTCAATGAGGAGCTACTGCCCTTTAGCCCACTCCTTCCCTCTAATATACAAGGGGATTCCACAGTCATGCTGCTGTTAAATCAGTTGATGTTTAACTCAGGATGAAGCCTGTATGTGGGGGTCTGTCCAAGAAACTATATAGCGGCTTTGTCTACCTGTTGCAATACAGGATTTCCAGCTTTTCAGTAACCTGCATGCCAAGGATAAGTTCTTTTTATTTTTTTTTTTTCAGTCTCTGTATGTGTGTCTGTCTTCCATTTATCCTACACACAGCTTTTTGGAGAGCAAGCCCTTCCTACATCCCTTCAAGTCTTACCAAATACGCTTTGTATCATTTAAGTTTATTAAAATTTTATCCATTTTAATCCTAAAATAAAATAATAAAAGAAAGCAATAGCACATAGTGGCAGAGCTGTAAGCCTTAATGGCAGTCTGGTGGGGCACACCATGGGACTTGAAGAATGGTGTGGAAGGTATGAAAAGATGTCATTTGTGCAGAAAGTGGAAGAGAGGGGAAGGGAGGCAGTGGGTACCAAGTGCTGGTGTTTAGGAAGGAGCAGGAGAGATATTAGTTGAATATTGCTGGTAAAAGAAGAAAAACAGGGGCAATTATAATGGGCTTTGAACATGGTATTGATCAGCATATTGGGACAGGTGGTGGATAGTTTTTTCTGAGCAACAGGAAGACACATCTTTTTAGTGGTAGGACGTGATAATTGCTCCACTCAAAGCAACACAGCTAGGTATAGACGGGCTGTTATGTTCCTGGATGTGATGAAGATGATGCTGTTTCAGAAAGTGGGAGGAAATGGGCAGGGGAGAAGCTACTTTAAACCCATTTCTGACTAACAGCCTGAGAATGTAAAGGTTGGGCGGTAATTTGGATGAAAGCAAGCATGAAATGATAAAGTTCATTATTCCAAGGGAAAAAGCTAGACCAGCAGAATATGGATAATGACTCCAAAAAAGTAGACTTCGGCAAACTTGGGGAACTGGTAAGTAAGGTCTCTGAGGAAAATAATCTCAGGAATAAAGGAATGCAGGAAAGCTGGCAGTTACTAAGCCTATTTTAAAGGCAAATTCCTCTGATGCAGAAGACAGATTGGAAACAGAGTGAAAGACCTGTATAATTGCCTCAGGAGCTCTTCAAAGACCTGAAAATGAAAAAGACTTGACAAATGGAGAATGCAGAGACCCCAAGCAGAGTTTCCACTGGATTTCTTTCCGTACAGTATGGTGAAGTTAAAAAGGTGTGGTGATACCACAGCATCCAGAGACCGTGATGAGCACCTTGTGAGATATTGGCAGAGCACTGCAGCTTTTGTCAGTCTAGTGGGATAATGAACTTTGTTTTCCCCTTTGTCCTTTTGCCCTTAAAATAGCCGATATGCTAAAAGAGGATCTTAACACAAATTGGAGATAGAAAGATGATTTCCAACATTTGCTGCAGATAGGGGAGCCAGGTCAGTAGAAGAGACAGAGTTGCACCCTCCATCTGTTAGAAATCCCTTGCTTTTGGAGGAAAAACTGACTCTGCAGCACTGCACACTGGGACAAGCCAAGGACATTTATCTCTGCAGCCCATGCCTCTGGTGACACAGAAACTGCAGTAGCTCTGCAGTTTCTCTTGCTTCTTCCCAGGAAGCACCATGGGATCATGCTGGTGCAGGAGGAAGGTGATTGAGGGTTTTCTATAAGAGAGGAGAAGAGGCTTTTCCAGGAGAGGGTGATGGACCTTCTCTGTCACTTGAGGCAGGGGACCAGAACAGTTGTACCTGCTGTCCCTTTTCTGTCTGACCCTACAGACGAGCAAGGGGGCTTTCTGACCCCCTCCCCTTGCCTTCCCCAGGCATGAAGAGGTAGAGGAGACCTATCAGTCCAGGAGAAGACAGCCTCTTTCTTCTTTGCCCCAATCCAGGCATCCCTCTGAGGGACTCCTGCCCCAGCTTCACGGTGGGGAATGCTGCTGTGGCACACCCACTGCATGGCACTGGGTAAGTCTGTCTGTGTTTTAATTAAAGCTATTATTAGCGCTGTTATGCTCAAAGCTCTCCTCAAACTGGAGGGTGATGGCAGCTCCCTAAAGAGCAGTTGGAGCCCTCCTAGGCAGGATGGTGAGGCATCAACCTCCACAGGTCTGCACTGAGCCCTTCCAGTGGGGACAGGTACCTGCCAGCACGTACAGGGCTGGAGAGGCAGAGGAGATACTGCAGGGACCAAAGGAGCCCAAACTCGCCCTTTTGCTACTGTCAGGGTGTCTTTAAAGGTGGTGTTTTACATTCCAGGATCATCTGCTTAATTGATAATGAATTTGCCTGATGGAGCAGGGACAGGGAAGGGAAGACAAGTCATGGCCATGTGCATGTACATAGGGAATCTGGACTCTCAGATGAGGTGCAAAAATGAAAATGAGTTGAAGGGAAAGATGAGTAAGAAAGGCCAAGTCAACTCTGGCTGTTGAAGGGAGGGTGGGTTGGTTCACACTGTGAACAGGGGCGAGCCCTGCGTCCAGGATTTACAGCCAGCCATGCTATCTTTCCACACATTAAATCTCTGCGTCTGGCAGAGCAGAACCCTTTTTTCCATGCCACAGCCCTCAGGAATCTGTTGAGAAATCCTTAGGTCTTTCTGAATAAGGATTTACATCAGGAGGTAAATCCGTAGAGGCGTAAGCACCGTAGAGGCGTAAGCATAGTCATCCTACTAGTATGATTTTCCTTCTGGATATCTTGTGGAGGAGTAGAATTGCCTTCATTTCGAATGCTTTGCAAGTTGCATATGACATTATGCCTTTGAATAAACAAGTGTTAAATGATAATGAGCTGTTTATTCATTACCTGCATACCTTGATTCTTGGCTGATTTCCACCTGGCCTTCAGGAAAGCTCTGCATTGATCAAGGGGTGTATGCTCTGCAAGCTTTATACCACAGGTCACTCATTTTAAGGACAACAGACCTCAGTGCTCTGAAACTGAGACTAATATGCTTGACTCCAGAGTGTTAAAGATATGGTATTAGGAACATGCTTTCTGTACTCCAACACCCAATTATTTTCCTCTCAGTGATGTTCCTTACTTGGCAAGCAAACTAAGGGCCTAAGAGCGTACACTGTAAATAATCTTTGGAAACTTTAAATGGCTACAGTCAGTCATTGTGTGAATAGTAATTTCCTAAATATATTAGCTGCTGAGAAATAGGTTTCTAGAAATAGTTGCAAGGGTGAAAGTCTTGAAAGTCTAAATGCAGAAGGTCCTGACCTCAATAAGCAAACACGGAAAGTCCCTGCACGCAGGTAAAATGCCACCTATGTACGTGAGACCAAATGGCTATCAGAATTCCTGCAGGCCACCTCTCAGCTTACCATTCCCCAGTAGGCAGGTGAAGGCAACAAGCAGAAGTTCAAGAGCAGCCCCAAGCGCCATCAGGGTGAGAGTTTGAGAGGGCAAGCAGCAGAACCACTGCCACCACCACCACCACCACTTCAAGCAAGACTTTTGTTCCTCATTTATTAATAAGCAGGTAATAGGTTCGAACAAGACCTTGACTAAATTACTTTGAAAATTTATGAATAAAATTCCTGGGGAGGTTCAGCGCAGGAACTCTGACAAACTTTACAGGACCTAGTTATACTGCAAAATCCATTGTTTTCCTTGTTTGAAGCAAAACCATTTTTTTTTTTTTATAAAACCGAACCCCAAACTCAACATTAATTTCCATTGCTGTTTTCTCTACCCAATGGTATGCTTGATGCATCCCATTTGTTTTCACTCGATCAGCTAGTATTAATGGCAATAGAATTCAAATGCACAAAGACTTTTGTTATTGAATTTCAATTGAAATCTTTTGGGCAGACATAATAAGAACTTGTCACTGTGTGTTAAACAGTTTTGCTTGTTATGGTTTCAAATGGAATAAAGGACTGATGCAGATCCCTTAAGCTGACAAAAATTGTGACTTCCACATCAAGAAAAGACAAGGATTTTCCAATGCCCTGGTGAACGCAAAACTCCTCTTTGAGCCAAAGGCCATCTAAACACAGGAACCTGAAGTATGGTGATGGCAGCATGCTGGCAGTGAATGTAGAGATGAAACATTTGCTAGAAGCAAAAAACCCAGCAAGTGATAATTTGCTGCACGCTTTGAATAATGAATGCTTGAAGTCTGAAATGCTCTGTGTATTTTCTTTGTGCTTTGAGGGTTGGGGTCAAGCAATATCCAGTTGTCCGCTCCTTGAGTCATGAAAAAGACTGCAACTCAAGACCCATTCTTTTTTTAGACCATGAGTACTTGCAGCACAAGTTGCTGTATTACCTTCTTTTAGTGCATAGATACGAAAGACTCTAGGTGTTCTGTGGACTATGCAGTCAAGTGAAGCAAAGTGTCTCACACTTTTTGCTACATCTGTGCTCTGTGCTTTGCAGAGCCATTGATGTAAAAGATCATTATATGATGTAGGACTTCCCAGCTGATCAAAGACCATCTCCAAGACTTTTGCTCAGCTAAGAGTGAGAGCAGAGGCTTTTAGACTAATAATAAAGGCCTGGAACTGGTCATCTGGGGTCATCTAGTTCAAACTTCTCGAGTGGAGGCAATGCTGAATTGTTTGTGTTCAATTCAAAAGTCAAGAGCTATTCAAGTCCAAAACAATTCCCGACTCTATGATAAACTACAAGCAGTGAGTACAAAAGGCCAAAGTCTGAAGTTAGCTCTCTTATTGCATATTTATGAACCTGCGCAAGCCTCTTAATAAACAGTGCATGTGTTACTACTTCATTGCTGCACTTGGGCAATTCACGTTTCTGAGGAATGTTTCCTTCCTTAGAGGGAGGATGTGATAAGGAAAAGGAAAACACTTCTTGTAGAATACAAAAAGTAATGGCAAATGAGATGTTTCATACTTTGAAAAGCATTGTTATGTGTGCTTGTACTAAGGAATAAAATGCTTCACTTGTATCCTGACTGTTCAAGACATTCCAGAGTGTTTAAGGTAGATTTGACTTGCAAACAGAGACTGACAGAATGACATATTGGATAGGACAGACACACAGAAAAATAAAATAATCCCTAAAGCTTCTATTACTTTTTTTTATATTGTCTTCTATTTTTCTTCTGACTATGATGCTGGAAGAGTCTGAGTGCTCCAAGTCGATGCCAATGAATAGCCCTGGTACTGGAGAAGTTTCAGAACATCTAGCCATGAGCCAAGGGGTCCACTGGCTGGAGTGTTTTGTGGACCTTGGGATTCATTTCTGATGCAGAAGGTACAAATCACTTCCCAATGTCAGTGCTTCCTCCATCTGACTCTGGTGGTTTGGCGCTGACCTTCTCCAGTGGTGGCTCAGCAAATGGTTGCAGAATGTTCATTTGGTCCTCACAGAAACCTACATTTCTCTTTTCCCTGGCTTTCCTCTTACTGACAGATCTCCATGCACTGCCAGAAATGATGCCAAGTAATATGACAGAGAAGATGGGAAAGACAGGCATCTCCTTCCTAGAGAGCTCTGCCAGTGACGTGTGCTGGCGCTAGATGCAGCCAGTGCATTCAGGACTCCTGCTGCTGATCTGGTCAGTGATTACAAGAAGACAATTTCCTGCCAGACAAGAGAGTTTTGCTGAATTTAAGCATTTTAGCCTGTTACGCAACAGCACCAACTAAATTACTATAATCTCACTAATGTAATAGCCACTTCTAGGCATTGTAAGCCAGTGGTTCCAGCATTTACCAACTAACACAGCTAAACACACCAGACCTCTCTTTGACTGCTAATTTGTTGTTTAACCTCAGGCTGTCTTTTCAGAGCTCTTCAAGGTCATGTTTTGTTCACACTTCTGAGTCTCTCCTCTGCTCTGGCAGCTATGAAATATTTGATGGTGGAAAAGCCTTCTCCATGTTGCAATAATCCTGCTCTTCTTACTGTCAAACATAGTTCTCTGGTTTCCTTTTACTAGCCCGTCAGTCGTACACTCTAGACCCTCTGGAGCAGGGATCATTACGTTGTAAGAGTTCTGACTTTCACAATCGGACCATCCTGCTGTAAAAGACCTGGTCTGAAAGCTCCTATGGCATCAGCTACTTGGATACAATATTATTCAAAAGTAATATAAAATTCCAGGTGTTTTTTATTTTTTTTTAAAGTAGGTGCTAGACTTCTGCTCGGAATAATTCAGTGGTTTGACCATTTAGAGCAGCTGTAAATAGCTGTCTTTTTCTAAGGTGTAGTATACAGTGGAGCAATGTCTTTCTCCATTTCAACTTGAATTTCTTCACCTGAAATTTACATTTATTCTAGCTGTTATTTTGGGCTGGATGAAACATCTGAGCCTGAGACTCTAGTCTAGTCTAGCTAACAAGATTAAGGCTAAACATCACTGACACCAAGAAAATGAGATGCTGAGCATCCAAGCTCACTTGGACCTTAGCCCAAGCCACTGGACCTTATACTTGTGATCTGCAGACAGAAACAAGTAAAGATCACATTTAGAATTTGTTTGAATTTTTCTTGTCCTCTGATCACCAGGCAACTGAAGAAATATCACTTAGCTTTGCCCTTCTCAGCCAAGGGAAATTCTGCTTGTGCCCATGGGAGTGTGAGTCAGGAGTAATTCTGCTGAAGTTTGTGGGCTTCCACCAGTATTAAAATTTTTACTGAGAGGAAAAGTAGACCCAAAGATTGGAGACTTTTGCTCATGATAACTAAAGCTTTGTCTAGACTGGGGATTTGTCCTGATTACTGCCACTGGCTGTCAGCCATTGGTGTTGCTCCACCAATGTGACCCCTTGCATTGGCACGTCATGGTGCTAGTGGTGGTGGTAGAGTTTTGTCAGCTTTAGGCATGGATAATATTCTCTGCTGGTTGTGTTGGCTTTCTCCACTTGTACCATGTGAGATCTGTTGGTGTTTAGCTGTCTGGGACTGGAACCTGGCAAACCCCTTTATACATGGGGACCCATGGATACAGAGGCAAGGGAAACATTAAATTCCCCCAAACTTTTCCAGAAATCTTCAAAGCCTTTCTAAATTACCTTTGCTGTCACATACAGGTCAAATGGAGAACATGTGAAGGTGTTGGTGTGGGCAAAAAGTGAATATTAACATAAGAAAAGGTTAGTTCTGTTATTTGAGAGAGCTGTAGGACAAGAAATTTAGAAATGCCAAGTTTATCAGCCCATCTAGCCCCTATCCCAATAATATATTTAGTCATCTTGCTATACAGTTTGCGTTGCTTTGTCTAGTCTAGTTCTTAGTGACTCAACTTACGGAGTCTGCACCACTCCCCCAGGGAGAGAGTTTTCCATGGTCTAAACTGTTACGATATTTTTCCTGATATCCAGCCTACGATTTCATTTCATCCCATTATTCTTAGCCTCCTCCTTCCTCTCAAGCCCACCTAAACAATCCTCTTTTTTGCCATTTACAACTATTAAAGCCTCATAGACATTTCTTCTCTTTTAGCTGTCCCCCATCCATATGTTCTCATATTTAGCCCGTTGATATTTTCCAATGAAATATTCTGGATTGTATAAATAAGGAGCACGTCATGTGTAAAACAAGCAGGGTCGCTTTTCTGCTCCACTTGGCACTGGTGAAAGCCTCAGCTGGCGTAGTGAATTCCGTTTTGGATGCTGCTCTTTAAGAAAAGACACTGACAAATTGGAGAAAGCTCAAAGGAGAATAACAAAAATGATAAAAGATTTAGAAAATCAGACTTATGAGAAGCAGCTGAGAGAGACAGGCATGTTCAGTCTGCACAGAAGACTGAAGGAAGACATAATAGCTGTCTGCAAATACATGAAATGATGTGATAAAGGGAATAGGGGCCAGTTATTCTCATTAGTCAGAGAGAAAAGAAGCAGCAGAAACTGATTTAAGCTGCAGAAAGGAAAATTCAGGCTACATATGTGGGTGATGTGTTTCAGCTACTCAAACAATTAAGCAATGGAACAAGCTGCTGTGAAAGGTTACGGAGTGAAAATGGCTAGAGAGATTCCAGGCAGGACTCAACTGCTGGGGCTAATGAAAAAAAAATCCCGCCCTGGTTTTGGAAAGGTAACCAGATGATTTGCTGATGACAGTCTCTCTCAAGCAAATATCTTTCATGTTATGGATACCATGTACTTTAATATTAGGGCCCCCAAAAGATAGGTATGTGCTAAAAAATTGTTCATGTTCCCAGCTGTCCATCTCACAGCAAAGCAGAGAAAGGAAGGGTGAATGGTAGTCTTGTGGAGACATTGAGAAGACATGGAGATGGAGGTTGTGACTAACTACCTGGGTGTAGACAGGTGCAAGAAAGTTTTGCTTCATGCACAGACATGTGGCAGCTTCAGTTCAAAGGCTGAGTGGCTGAATGGGCACCAGGCATCAGCTGAGTGAATAAGCCCAGCTGAGAGCACAAAAGGCCAGGCCAGGGCATGGGCAGAGTGAGCGTGGGTATGCATTTCTGTGGGTCAGCTTATCCCACTGGACTTGCCTGAAGTCACTGAGGAAAACTATAGAGGAGCTGGGAGCTGGATCCAGGTGTCTGTATTCTCAGGCCAGCACTTTAACCACAGGCTCATCCTCCTCTTTGTAGCGCCGCTTTCTTACCACCTCCTTATGAACTCAACAGCCAGTCGTCTGATCCTGCCTGGCTCATGCATCTTGAATTCCTGCAAACTCTTGTCAGGAATTTTCTGTGCATACAAAAAAAAAAGAAAGAAAAAGAGAAAAAAAAAAAAAGAAAGAGAGAGGAATGGAGAGTAAGCTGATGCTTTATCCTGATGTTCTCCACCAGGCAAGATATACCACTTGGAGCTGGCATGGCTGTGGGCTGCATATAAAAAGATCAACATCTCATGATATGGTAGCTGATGATTGGCAACACTAAAAACGAAAAACTTAGCCTGCTGTTTTAATCAGAGTTTTCACTGCAAGTCTGCTCCCCTGGAGCTGTACCAGTGCCATGAGCCTCCTGCCAGCTGAGCAGCACTGATGCCAGCAGTGGAGAATAACCAGGGCTCTTTGCTTGCTATTGTAGGCTGATTCTTGTAATTGATGGCTGTGGCTTTGATCCTCAGAGGTCTGTGGGGCTCATCCCTCCTTGAAGCGAGAGAAGTATTTTTACATTGCTTGTGGTATGTTTAACATATTATGGGGCGTTACTTTCTGGCACCGAGTATCGAACTTAAAACAGCATTGCATAATTCCCCAAGATTGCATTACTATGAGTTGGCTGGACATTCCACCAAGTCAGGATAATGCACAATCTGAAGATGGTTTTAGCACTGGAATCACAAAAAAGTGTAAGCTGGGCAGTATCCAACCTGGAAGTTCTGCATGAATTATTGTCACTTGTCAGCTGGTATGTCTTTATTCTTGTGTGCTACCACAGAGGAATTACAATTCTTCCCTCCCATTAGTCGTCACCACTACGCAAACTTTATTTGGAGGAAAAAGGTCGTGGCAAGGACTCTGAGCTGTCCTGGCTGTAGCTCAGGATAAAGAGCAAAAGTACCTGGGCAATTCCCTGGAATAAATTAAGAGACTGTGAACGTAGCTCTACTTTTTACCTGTCTGCCTGTGGGCAATAGGGTCTGTTTGAGTGGGATCTGAAGCCCCTTCTCCTGGCTGATGAGAAAGCTGTAGCTCCCAGCACTACCTGGCACCATGCCACCCAGGAGTGGAAGGGGAATTCCTAAGCAGGCATTCCAGGGAGCTTTTCTCAAATGCTTTGGGCTGTTGGAATTGGCTTTGCAACATATACTTTCGTCTTCCCTGCGATTTTCCACTCAGCAAACTAGGAACTATTATCCTGGGTGTATTCTACCAGTGGCAAACAGAAAGAAGAAAACTTTGTGTGAGGGGTGGTGTGAAAGGTCCTGAACCCTAAGTTGGACACACAATTTTTTTTTTTGCTTCTCAGTCTCTGCAATCTGGACTCTGCAATCTGTAGGTAGGAGTCTGTCTTGACAGCAGGGCAGGAATGAGGTGTGACAGTAGCCCTTTCTTGTGATTTATTTTTCTCTAAGCACCGTACATGTGTCAGACAACATTACCTGTGAGCAACTGGTGCTTTTCCAGAGAGCCTGATTTCTTCCCCCCTAAGAGCATCCAGTGTGTGGTACTATTGTTGGCTACCTTGGTTTGAAAATCTAATTGTCATAATGGTTGCCTCTGAGCTTAAGCTTTGAATTTGGCAGGTTTCAGATGTCACCAGCCTCTTCCTGCAACCTGCTGCTATAAAGAAGGGAGCTAATGAGTAGTGTGGGACCTTGGGCTCGTGAAGCTATGGAGAGACATGACAAGGCGTGATGTGATTTAACTTCCCAACATGTGTGATGAGGAACCTCTGTTTTTTTCTGTTGTACAGAACCACCTGCCTCAGGGTTTTGTAAAGATAGGGTCCAGAGCTGAGACAAGGGATTGAAGATCTCAAGCCAATCCACAGGAGATCTCGCAGAGAGTCTCTCACATGTGACATTGAGTTATGCTACCATGTGTAGTGCCATGCTAGGGAAGTTTTGTTTCTGCTTATGACACTTATGGTTTGGGAAAAAACCTCAGGGACTTAACTCAAACATATATAGATGTATGTCCTCTCCTTCCCGCCTTCCCCTGCAGAAGAGCACAAGATGGTCCATAGCCTCTCCTTTCCACATTGCAGGCCAGGCCACTTTAAATTCTATCAGTGTTAATAAGTGTTTCACACTGACACCTGTAAGGTTTGAATTAAATCAGAAATAATGGTTTAATTTGGTCTTTAACAAGACCGCCTTCAGTGGTTTATGGTGGATTATAATTGGCAGTTTGTCCCTTAGACTTGGTGCTTCCTTCAGATTAAGACAGTGATTTCTGGATACGTGATGCCTTCGTATGGGTAACTGAAGCAGTGCACCGGAGCTATCACCACTCAAGGAACTGGGAGCAGAGCAAATGAAATTGTGTCTTCCAGTACTTCATTGGAAAAGAATTTCTAGGCAAGTTGCCTAGCAAGCACACTGCACTATATTCTTAGAAAGCAATAGATCTATTTAGGACTGCTGTATCTCTTTGGAATTTACTGTATGAAAAAAAAAAACCTTTTGGCTTGAACTGATCTTAAGTGTTGACTGAGATTTGCAGCTTCTGACTGACAAACTAATGCGAGCATTTCATTAGAAACTGCTTCCCATTAAGTCTTGTTTGCATTGCATCTGAATTCAGGAGGATCATGTCAGAGTCAGAAACGCAGCCCATCTCTTGCTGAATTGTTATCCCCCGAACACTCGTGTGTGCACGCACGTATATGTATGTGCACCTGGGTGGATGTGCATGGTTTTTGTGTTATACATGGTGAAGGAACTCCAGCTTGCTTCTAATCCCTTCCTAGTGAGATAGATAGATAAGCCAAGTGACTGGTAATTATTTAAAAGAGCATAAATACCTTTATACCTTTTTTTTTTTAATGTATAGGTGACACAATCTCAATTATAAGCATCTGTTCTTAATCCAGTCTTTTCGTAAAGCTTGTGAACTCTACTGAGTCACCTCACAGAGCCCACTTCCAGCTTTGTGTATTCTTGACATCCATAGCTCCAAGAGCAGACTCTTGAGGGACTGCACTGGGCTCAGCATCCACCCAGCTTGGATGCAGATCTGCAATCCAAGGCACTCTGTGGGCACAGTATGGGGGTAAATCTAATGTCAGATTAAGGAGCAAGGCAGGTCTGGGATCTTTCCAGGTGGTTTCTAATTGAGGAATACACTCTATACAGGCTTCCTAGCACAGGACCAAAGTGTAGTCTCCTGAAAACCTGCAGCTGGAGTTCTACAATCCTTGCTGGAGTGAGGCAATTTAGTCCTCTGTTCATGGGACTGTCACTTACAGGCACAGTTTGGCCTTAGGCTGAAAGTGAGCTCTAGTAATATATGGATTGAATGGACCACTAGGAACAACTTACTACATAGGTGGGGATGATAATATTTCATTTTATGGCACATTTTCCAGTCTTGGTTGGAGGAGTCCAAGGTTAAAAGCTACTGACCTTCATGTGGAAAGTTCTCATACAATCCTTGGGGACCTCAGCTTTGTCAAGTCCTTGAAAATAAGAAATCACATGAAAAATAGTAAACAATTATCTGGAAGAAGAAAAGTGGCAGATGGTACAGCAGATCTGCATAGACTTCTCAGCCATTAGACTGAAGGCTCTTTAGAGCAACAGAGCTATCACTCACAACGTGCTCGTAAAGCCTCCAGCACTGCGAAGCCTGTACCTTCTTGTGACCTTTACATGCTGCATGAAGGACAGGCTTAACCAGCACAGTGTGAAAAAGAAAAATCACAAATGGAAATGATTTTCTGGAGTTTGGGTTAGCTGTAGTCTGGCAAAAGACTTTTGCTTCAAGTCCAGCCTTGTAAAACATACAAACTTTCTTGTCCTGTTGCTAAATGAGAGAGTATGAGCAATCAGTGTCCCGCAGAGAAAGTGGCTTATGCATGTAGTTGCTTAAAAGGAAAATGAGAATCATCCAAATCTCTGTTCTGTAACACTCACCACTGCTAGTTTGGAAATTTAATGGAATTATTGTCTATGAAAAACATACATATATTTTTCCCCTTCAAATATATCCACAACATATGCTTTTCAAGTCGTGCAAGAGTATTGTCAAAGTTGTGATGAACTTGTGATTAAAACTAGAATTGTGAGATACAATTCATTATTAAGACTTTAAATACTTTTCTACACTGGTGGTTGAACCAATTAAAAGGAATGTGTTCCTTTAATAAATGCATCTTAGAAGCACTTTTGTTTAAATTTCAATTGCAATGGGAGTATTGATTCTGGCTGCTGAAAGGCATTTCACTGTTTTGTTGTTGTTTTTTTTTTCTTTTAATTTTTAAACATAATTCTTAAGATACACCTTCCCAGCAGAATAGCTCATCATTTACATGTGCAAATCCCTAGTTTAGCTGCAGCAAGAAGAAAAAAGTGAAAAAGCTGTAAATGGATCTCATATATCACCTAATTTTTGGTGACCAACATTTAAGTGTATCAAGTTTGCTCTGATCTCTTAGCTATGCTAACACCAACGTCTGGACGAATAAACCCACGAATCCAGAAGGACCACAGATGTGAACATAAAGAGTCCAGATTTTGTATGAGATTCTGGAATAGGACATCATCGGCAAGGTCATATTCAGTGTGGGCTGGTTGAAGAGGAAAAGTAGATGATGGCATTCACAGGTTGGGTTACTCTGAGAATGGAGCTGAGCCACTTGCCTTTTATCGCAAGCATGAAGTGGAGCAGTACAAACTTTTCACATCCCACTTCTTTGTAATGGAGAGAAGGGTTACCCTACAGCTCACTTTCCCTGGCCAGGATGCTCCAGGAGCTCAGTGCTGCTGGGGAAAGTGACTTAACAAAGAAGGTCTTTGCCCGGATCTGCATCTTTACACTGGCTGTGGCTGGACCTTGTGTTTGGAAAACAGAGCTAAGACATTTTCTCAAGGGAAATTAAGGAAATGGAGAATTCATTGTTGCTGACCCTGGTGTCCTCTTTCTCTGGAATAAACGTCACAGCAAGATCTCTCAGTCTGAGCACCTCTTCAGTTGGAATGCTTCAAAGGGTCGATTTTCCTCCGCATGACTGTAAAAGCTAAGCATTTTCCAGATCCTTTGCAAACTGTGTTCTGGGCTAGTGCCATTTGAAGCATGGTTTTTAGCAGTTTGATGGCAGGATTTAGAAAACTTGTCAGATGGACTTTCTTGTGATGGAGTAACTCAGCAGTGGGCAACTCTATGACTAAGATACAAAATGTCTCCCAGGAGCCTAATTTGGAAACCAGATTTGAGTGCTGATCACCATCAGTGGCATCATTTACTCTGGGATTTGAGCTGCTTGGATAGAACTGTCTTGAAGAAACTGTGCAGAACTGCAGTGAGAGAGCCCCTTTTCTCCTGCTGTTTGATAGGCTCATGAACTTCTATTTTCTCAGCAGCTCCTCTTTCTGTGTGAACACCTCATTTCAGTGCTGATGTGGCACAGCTTCATATCTGGTCGCAGCTGGAAGCTCAGCTGCAGTGAGATAAAGACCTGGGATGCTTTTTTAAATGTACAACTCTCAAGGGTGTCAGCAGGGCTGTGGCAGCAGACAACTGCCAGGGCATCAAGTTTTCCTTGTCCACCCATCTTCAGGCTTTCTCATCTCACGTCTCGCTGCCTCCATTTCCTCATACATGAACTAAGTTTAGCAAGAAGACATTTTCTCCTTTCCCAAAGTGATGTGAGGCTGATTTAGGGGTGTTTGTACAGATCTTTGCTAATGTAGATAGCCTATGGTGTAGGTTCCTACAGGCTGAGGGGGATGATGGAGTTAATGAGATTTCTATTCAGGAGACTATACCTTTTGAACTACCAAAGGATGTGCTCCAGGACTCAGAGTAATGAGAAGTGAATCCTACAAGGTGTTGAACACCTCCTGTGAGATGCTGAGAGCTCTCAGTGCCTGATGGAAGATTGTCACAGGAATCTGGCTTTATAATCATAAATTTGAAATTTGAAATGTAATTTCACAGAGGATCTGTGTGAAGGATAACAAAGACAAAGAAACCTTTCTGGTGCTTAAAAGCTCATAAGAGAGAAAAAAAATCCACTTTTTTTTGCTGAACCTTTAAAAAGAAATAAAGAAGGAGGAGAGGAGAGATGAAATATGTTTTATCTATTTTACCTACTTTGGCAATTAAGATTGTAATCTAGATGATTACCAGAGCTTGTAATGAGATTATACCCTCCATTAAAAAGAATGCTCCAGCGTTGCAGTGAAGAACGCTTCGGATCTGTTTAGTATGCTATCTGTCTTAGCAGAAAGCAGCAAAATGCATTAAACACACTAGGAGACGATCTTGTAGACATGCACTCCCTGTCTGATTTTCAATAGGGTGAGCTGGCATTGGATTTGTAGTTCTCTTCTCATCAGTACCTCTAGGCAGATCCACTTAGAAAATAGTTTCCATAATTCTCAACTGTTCCATAAGTCGCATTTGGAAATAACCCCTCACCCCCTTTTTTTTGATGAACAGAACTTTCCTGAAAATTCACAGACTGCAATTTCACTGCAAAGAAATCCAACAAAAACATTGTTATGAAAAATACAGTTTACATTTCTGTCGATCCATTGATTCTACAGGTCTCCGCTTGTAGATCTGTAGTAACAGTTCTGTTTCTGAAGTGTAAAGAGAGACTGAAAATCAAGCGCAAAAATAGCTGGTTTATGCTGGGCTTTGTCGGTTTATAAAGGATGCTGAAATGCTGCTAGAAGGCAAAGCTATTTCTGTAACTGCTTCTTTCCCTGGGTATCCATCAGTAGAGTTGCTAGTAAGTGGCAATAGGATAGTGAATAGTACATAAAAATTATTTCAGAGTAGATGTGGAGTGAGATAGCTTTTCTGTCTTTCCAGTATGGGTAGAGCAGTGCCACCCCTTTCTAAACCAGGGACAAGCACAGGACATGAAGTTCATTATATAGGTTCTTTCCTGCTCCCAAACCTGCCAGCCCTTACTTTCCTGCAGGTTCTGTTGCCTTTCTAGGAAGTGTAGCACATGCAGTACTAGGATGACCTTTCCCTAGTCCTACTGTGCAGTTTATGCACCATTAGGACAGGCACCAGAATATTTGTTGCAATAGTAGCAAAGTCAAGGAGGACTGATTTTTTCAGTACTGAGACCATCTGCAAGATGACTTCTGGAAAAGCTTGCTGTAGTTGTTTCAAGTGGCTATTACCCTTCCCACATCTGCACCTTCTCTGGGTGTCATTGCCCCCATGATGGCAAGAGAGAGCCTGTCATGCTCCAGCTGCTCCAGCTCATGGTCTCTTGTATGAGCTTAGAAAACTGAAAAAGTGGGTTTGCATTAAACTGCTGGGTGTCAGGCAGCAGGGTGTGGGCACATGTTCCCGTAGGTAGTGACAAACAGCTGAGGAGCAAGAATATCCTAAACCACCGCAGCTGTTTACACTGAGAACGTGAGACAGAGCTGCAAGTGTGGCTGGTTACTGATCTGAAGACAGAGATGCTTTTATTTAGGGTGGAAGCAGCTACTGACTTTGAGAACTAAATTTGTCCTGCCCATGTTGGAAGGTGCACAGCCTCTTGACCTGGTGGGCAGCTTCTGCAGCCAATGTTTCTGTGTGCCAGCAGTTAGAGGCTGATTATCTGCCAGTGAGATCGCTGGTGATTCCTCTGCTGGTTTCACAAGGAATAACAACAGAATCAATGTGGAAAAAAAAGAAAAAAAAGATATTTGCTTCCATGACATTTTGTTTGTGTTCCTACATATTCTAAAAAATTAATGATTTTCTTCAAATAATGGCTTGGTCTTTGTCTCACTGAGATTGATGAGACAAAATTAATTCAATATGAAGCAAAACTTTATTCATTAGGTACTCCTTAGTTTCAATAGAGTTTTGAGTTTTTAGCAAATTTTCCAACCTAAGGTCAAATTTGGTACCTGAGATAAGTGGCCCAGCTATATCTGCTCTGCATTGAGTTCTGCCTGACAATTTGTGACTGTTTATTAGTTGAATCTCAAACATAAAACTCTTTTGGTGTTAGTGGAATGGAAAGTGGAAGATGTGACAGAAAACCTGGAGAACTACAGGTTAGTAAATCAAACATTCATACTAAGCTAGATGATAGAAACTACAATAAAGTGTAACATTAGCAGGCATGTGGGTAAATATGATATATTGGGGAAGAGTCCCTGTGGCATTTATAGAGTTGTGCATCATAAATCTATCCTTTGAAGGAGTCAATAACCAAGTAGACAAGGGAGATCCAGGCGATACTTGGGTTTCTAGAAGGCCCTTGACAAGGTTTCTCATCAAAGACTTTTAAAGAAACTGAGCTGCAACAGGATGAAAGGAAAGGTCCTTGCATAGATGAAAGAGTGGTTAAAAGGCAGAAGAAAAAAGGGTAGGATTTAAGCTGTCAATTTTGTCAATGGTAGAAAGCCCCACTGGTGTCCCATAGACATTAATGGTCAGCATGCACAGTTCAGTATTTTCATAGTTGGTTTGGGAAAGGATGTAAATAGTAAGACGACAAAGTTTGAGCATGATATTAAACTATTAAAAGCTGTAAAATGAAAGCTCATTGTAAAAGAAACTCTCTTAGGAACTCTTAGGAAAACTCTCAAGATACCGGACAAGAAAAACAAATATAAAATAACACACATAAAAAAAAGCTTATGAAGAGCAGGCTATGGAGTAGACATTGCTTATCAAGAATGAGATCTTGGGGTTATAAACAAGAACTTGGGAGAAATTATGTAAACTTTTGACTTTCACAGCCTCTTCTGTCTTCAGGATTTTTAGGTGTTGCTTAAACAGAAGCCAGTTTGTAGTTTTGATCACTGCATATAATTTACTTTCTTGCTTGGTCCTTATGCCCTTCACCTGGTCACCCAACCACAGTTGGAAGTACAATATTGAAATAGATGGACCTTTAGTCTGACTTTACAAGAATGCTCCTACTCGCTTGAAGCGTCCAGATGTGAAACTTAGATGGAGTTTAAGGTGGTTTTGGTTTGTTGCCTGAGGTCAGTGAAGGATCAGGAGCAAAGCTGGGTGTGGAACATTAAAAAATCGTTTCTTCACCTCTAAGCCTTGTAATTATTTCATTTTTGAATTACACTGCAGATCCGGGTTTGTAATCAGTGTTGGAGAGAAGCCAGAGCACATACCTTAGCTTGATCTAGTGGCACAATTTTAGGAAAAAACTTCTTTCTTTTTATAATTTGCAATAAAATAATAATAAAAAAATTCCCAGTGGGTCTGACCTGCAATTTTCATAGAAATCTGAGATTCTTCTCATGTTGCAATCCTAGGAGCTAACAGTTTAAGACAGCTTGTGGTCAACCCCTGTCCCACCCCTATGCTCCTGGAAGACAGCGATGTCTACGCTTTCTGTAGAAATGAGGCACAGGGAAACAAAATGACTGTTACTAGATTATACAGAGATCCCATGATAAAGAAATAATGACTGAAGGTCTTCTGGAGTAATGCTGTGCTCCTAGATGAGCCCTCTTCCCTCCTATAATGCTCTACTGTCTCTGAAGAGTGTGAATCCTTCTGTCTCTGCTCCATCTCTCCTAGATGGGCTAAGACCCAGCAACACAGAGCCTCAGACACCTCAGCTTTGGTCTTTTCTCTGTCCCATGGCAGGACACCCCACAGTTGCCTTCTGAGCTCTCTGTATGGAACCTGGTTCAGGGAGGACAGTCAGGGAAGAAGGGTGATGAGGCAAGGCTAAAGCAGGACTTGCAGTGCTATACTTCTGCAGTGGCCTGGGGATGTTGTCCTGACTGAGATGCATTCCCTGAGGACCTGTCTCAGCCCTCTGAAGCAGCCTTAATTGGAGAGTGCAACTGTGGCTCAAAGTCACCTTGATCTCAGCTTTTGGGCTGCAGGTCCTGGGCTGTGGCTCTCGGAGAACTTCGCCTGGGGAAGGTTTTTTTCCCACTGCCGATTTCAGTGAGACCTGGTTCAGGCCCTCTGTGATCTCTTTTACACTGTATTGATTGTTGCTTCGCCTCAGCAAGTGATTAAGAGGCAAGGGATAGTGCAGTAGCCCTGAAATGCCCCAAGCAAAAGTAATTTTTCTCTCCTTTCTTTTTGCAGTAATTGTGAGTTTCTTACTAAATCTGGGAATAAATCTGTCGAGATCAATTCTGTCTCACTGTCATCTGTGGCAATATGTTCCCTTTGTGTTGTTCCCATCAACTCAGGGGATATTGTTTATTGGAGATTTTTAATAGAGAAAGAATAAATGAACGTACATGATATGGGGGAAATTCATCAAACACATACAAATCTGTAAGGTCTTTTTTGGCAGGGGGGGTTGGGTCACAAGTCTGCACTTCTGTAAGTGGCACTCCTCTACTCTGTTAGTATTTACCCACTAAAAATATCTATGCAACAGATTTATCCATCACATGTCCACTTTTGGTTTTGTGACTTTACCATTATCATAGATTTTCTTTTAATTCTCCATACATCATTATGGTCTGTGGTCTGATCTCTGCATGGTCAACTCCTGAATTTCTCTGTTGGCTTGATTTGAGTTGCTTCTGAACTATACGTTTGTAAATAAGAAAATAATCAGGACACGATAGTTTATTTTCTCTTTATTAATTTCTGCATAAAAAGTTTCATCTTCAGGGCTTCACAGTATGCTGCTTTCTGTTTAGCTTCATGTTAGTGGGATTAATCCTGTTAATCATTGCCCTGACTTCTTTTTTGAAGTGTGAGCTTTATTGCACTGCTTTTAAAGTTGTTATCAACTTGCAGATTGAAACTCCCAATTTCAGGTACAAAGGTGACTAGAACTCAGTATGAATGCTTTAAGAAACCTATTTAAAAAATAATTACCCTAAGCATGGTTGTAGTGCATAGACACTGGGGGGATTCCCACTACCCTCTTAGCATCCAGCCTCCCAGGTCAATCTCCTTAGGATGCCTCTGTAACTAACAGAGAACCTCATTTAGGGAGCAATTCAAAGCTCTGGAGTTAGGCTTTTGCTCTGCATTGCCCCCTGAGGAACCCCTCCTTTCTGCCCAATCAAAAAGGGAAGATATGGAGGCTTTCCCCACCTGAGAGGTGTGGGATTTTTTTTTTTTTTTTGAACCATGAAGCCAGTTCCTGGAGAGGTGAACCCATGCTCACCTGTGTGATTGAATTCTCAGCTCTGAGCAAGGACGCTCTTGAGCAAGGAGAGAATCCACACTCACCTCAGCAGCACGGAGCTGCCCTTTGCAGTTCTGCACTTCATCAGCTCCTGAGGAAGGAGCAATGCTCATACATGATACCTTCCAAGGTCACAGAGTAATCATCTATAATTTCATTCTTCATCCTGATGCCTTACAAATAGATATTGGCTTGAAGCTTGGAGCAGAGGTTCTTATATATTCCCAGATTAATTCTGTGCTGGTTTTTATAATTTTCAGTGTTCTTTTTCATTAAAGAATATCTTCTGTCTTTGAATTTTCTTTCATTTCTGAGGTAGATGGCTATATGCCCATGTTCTTGTAGGCCAATAGGATATGAACTAGAGGGCCACAGTTCATTTCAGGGCTGGGTACTGTTTTAGGACAAAAGTAGCCATAGGAAAAAAAAAATGCAGCTCTTGGTCTACTTTCTCTAGATTATTCAATACTATATCCTTTTCTCATGTCCCTCTCTGATTTACCCTCCTAAAGATAAGCAATCCCTGTCTTTGTCAAATCTGTATTTAGTTATCCTCCTTTGATACCTACAATTCCAGAGTTCCCTTTTGAAGTGCTGTAACAAACGCTGCATATCCTGTTCCAGGAACAGCTATGCAATTGGTTTATTATGCATTGTGTGTCTTGTGCTACTCTTTATGCTGTTCCACATGCTTGCAATGTCTAGTCAACTTTTTTTTTTTATCCTTTTTTTTTTTTCTCCTGTAGCTGCATATTGAGCTCAAGTCTTCACTGAGCTGTCTTAAAAGAAAGGGATCTTTATTTCATTGCAACTAATAATTTTGAAACTTTTGAGGTGTAGGACGAGTTGATATTTTTTTCATGCAATGTGCCTTATTCTGTATGTAGGTCCATTGTTCTCCAGCACTGATATTGTTCCTGGTGTTTAAATGACATAGTGATGGGAACTTTTAGAAGGGTGAAATGCTGACAGTTCTGACTGCAGGCTAAGGGATACTGCAGGAGCTCAATGCCATCCCAGGGAGTAAAACTTACTTGTTTTACTGACACAAGATGATGGCTACACACCCATGCTTTTTGGACAGAGTTCTTTTTTTCTGCAGCTTCCATGATAGATTACTGTGTGCCAGCAGTCAGAGTGTAGTTCTGAAAATTTCTCATTTCACCAGAGAAGCGATATGTGTCGCTGGGCTACTGATTCATAAAACAAGGAACCATTTGTATTTTAAATAATGCAATGAAACAATAGGTACTGAGAGAAATGTGAAATGAATTGTTAAGAGCATCTGAAAAATGGCAATAATTTTATGGTTCCGATTTAAATGTCACCAGAAAAGTTCAGATTCTGACCTGTCTTGGAATGTCCTCTCTTAAACTGTCTTTGAATAGCAAGCAGCTGATAGGGAGAATAAATTTGTTTAAAATGAAAGAACACAAATTTGAAAGGGTTCCAAAGACAAGTGTAACTTTTGCTGACTAAAAACCCTACTCAGCATTCAAAATGCTAAATGTCAGTTCTAACGACCAGAGCTATCTATCTCCCTTATTGCAATAGAAATGATGACTGCAGTTACGATGGGCCAAGTATCTGAGAGGAAGCCTGTAAGTGGAAGCACTGTCCTTATTACACCAACTGATATATTTGGGGAATCATATCTCAGATAAGATTCCAGGCACACAAACTCTTCCTCAGATCTCTTCTGTATTGAGTGGTGGTTATTCCAAGATTATTCTTCTTTGTTGCATAATATGCCAAGTGCCAGTTGACTTCTTCTGGCAGTAAATTAGTTCAAGAAACATGAAAAGGGATTTTTTTGTCCCAGACTATCTGTGTTGCATTTTGGTTCCCCAACCTAACTCTCCATACAAGACTGGCTTAGCTAAAGCCTAAATACTAAGATATATCTTGGAATATACCTTGGAGAAGCTAAAATGACAAAAACTTTCAGAAACAACTAAGTCAGTAATACTGTGCACCATTTTTTGTTGTGATAATATTTTGTCCCACTTTTCTGAATGCGTTAAACAGCCCCAAATCATTGCTTCAGGTTATTATGTCACAGTATTATTATAACATAAAAAGTAGAGGAGGTCAGAAGTTCTCTGAGACTTGCAACTTTAAAGTTTATAAAAATGGTTTGTTTCCAGTGATTTTACATGTACTGTTTACATGCTGCTGCTGTATTTGGGGTTTTGTTCTTGTTGTTTCTAGCTTTCCAGTCACTGAGAATTGATCTGATGCCTAAAATCCTCAGCCCAACTTTCTCAATGCCAAGCTGAGAGTTAATTTGTACTGGCAAGGTAGTAAAAAAACCTGTCTCTGCTTTGCACGGCCAACGAGCGCCATTGAATGTGAGGCTGACGTAAAAGAAGTCACTCGTCATTTAAATTTTTGGGTTATAGGAATTATCAAAAACCACCTTCCAGAAAAGCTGACACTAAAAGAGTCTTTTCCATGGATTCTGCTTCATTGGAGAGCTGCTGCTTAACTTGCATTACTGCCAGAAGACTGCACCCAAATCCACGTGGGTGGGAGAAGGGAGCGATTAGTTGAGGGTTGCTCCTTCTTCTATGCATTGTGTAGGTAAAGAGGGCAAATTAAACTGATGGGTGCCCAAGCTGCTCCGTGAGGGAGATTTCCTCTCATTCATCTGCAGGTGCTGTTGTACCAGCCCTACTGCTCGTGCGCAGGATCTGGAATTGCCTCGCCATGTTGAGTACATCTCATCGAAACCAGATGCTGCCCCTCTCCCTTTTGGTGCTGCGAAGTGGCAGATGCAAATAGAGATTTCTTGTCCTTATTAGTGATCCTGAAGGGGCTGATTCAATGAAGGGAAAAAGCTTGGCATCTCCATAGGTCTGAATCTTTCCCTAATTTTTGGCCTCGGTGCTTTTATCTCTCAGCAATTGCTCTACTTGCTTCCTAATTCCTTTCTCCCCAAAGCTCAATGAGGCACAGAGGGAGGAAGCTCAGGAAGCCAGTGCTGCTCCTGAAGTGAATTACATCTCTTTCATTTTGTTCTGCTATGTACAATTTGATCTTTCTGATCAGTGATATTTCCTGAGGAACTTACAGTACTGTGCTCCACAGCTCACGATGGGAGAGGTTGCAGGCATCAGGAGCCATGGTTTACAGCACAGCCAAGGTCCCTCTGCTGCTGTGCTTACAAGAAAAGCAGATGAAGACATCTGCTTTGACTGACCGAAGAGAAAAATGGTCACATTCATGGCCACTGAGATTATTCCAACTGGTTGCATTTGGAGCCAGCACAAAATGACATTATAATTTTAATTTTATTTTTGCGTTAGTTTGACATTTAGCACACAAGTGAAAATTCCCTGGTTGTGGTTAATCATTCCAATTTAAGGAATGACTTTGGGGAAACCACATCTAAGAATCATTCACAAGATACAGAACAGGACAGAGCGAAATGCTATTTATCTGATGTGTGAGGAAAATCTAATTAAACTGTTTGCTCGATTAAAGTAAACAAATGCCTCCATAAAAATGTCTTTTGTTGGTATTTGGTAGTGCTTGTCAAGTCATCCTTACAGGGCTAATTGGGAATCCAAAGCAGCTTCCCTGTGTTACATTATGAACTGTTGTTGGTCAGTCTGGGGGTCAGGCGTTAGTCTGAGAAGAAGGAGACTGGCTCTGATGCTGGTTTAGCCATTGCCTTGCTGTGGAAGCCAGGAACACTGATTTTACCTGGTTATGTTTATCCCTCTGCCTCTCTTGTGCATTCAGACAGACTCCCCATCGGGGCAAGGACTCAGTGCCTGTTACAGTGCAAGGCACAAGAAAGTGTTTGATGTTGGGCGTCTCAGCCTTTCCAGCCAGACAGAATCATGCGTGATGTCGACATCATCTTGACCCTGAGAGAAGCACAAGACTTCAGATGAAAGCTTAAGAGAAAGCTGCTCTCACAGAAAAACCATAAGGAGTGAAATGCATGCAGACAGATACTCAGCAACATCAGGGTCAGGAACAGGAATGATGTGGCTGATAGGGGAAGATGATTGCTCCCCACCGCATGTCATGGAGCTTGCACATACCAGCCAGTAGTGCTGGGTCAGAGGAAGGGTGGATTAAGTCTCCCCTAGGGCTTTCCCCTGGCTAATATTTCCCCTGGACACACCAGACAGTGTCACATCTTTCAAGGAGGCAGCCTTGGTTATTGGAGCCGGTGTGGGAACGGAGCACACCAGATAAAATGAAGCAAATCCCCCCAGTCAGTGGGTGTGCTTTATCCCAGATTTGCTGCTGGTCCTCAGAGGCCATGGAAAGAAAGTTGGCTGAGCAGTTCTCCTCAGACACATAATTTGGAGAGCAAGGTAAAGGGCTTAGGAGAAAGCTGAATATTATGTGGACAATCACTGTCTCTGCAGCACCAAAAATACCATTTAAATAGAGTAATAGAGTTGATTTAGCACAGAGTGGAACTCTTTATTGCTGCTGCACACAGCTAACAAGCAGTCTAGGACTTAAAGTGTGTGCAACTATTAATAAACAAATGACCCAGCTAACAAGCAGTGTGATCCAGCACCATGCTGTGAGCTCTGTGGAGAAGTCCAAGGCTGGAGTTAATGGAGTAGACTCCTCTCCCCTTGTTGCCTTTCCTATAGCTGCTAAGATTAAGAAACACTTAGGAGCAGGAAAACTAAAAGCACAGAGTGCCTTTATGGCTGTACGACGTGACAATCCTACCTTCTCCTGGCATTTCTAGCAAAATTTTTAAGCATCCAATGCTGGTTGTTCTCACAAGGAACAAGGACCATAAGATGGATATCACATGCCAAAATATAAATTTTCTTTTGTTTGTGACTTTCTCATTGTCTGCTGGGCTCCATTGATTCCATTCCCAAGAATGAAAGCTAGCTGAATACTGCCAGCTGTGTGATATTTATGGCCCCATGGCCTGCTGTCTTTACAGGTACTTATCTCTAGCAGTTGGTCTAATGAAAGATACCATCTCAACTTACAGCCCATGCCTCCAAAATATTTACCTGACTTTGTCACTGACATCCGGGCACCAAACCACCAGAAATTTAATCTTTATAATGCCTGAGCACTACAGGAAAAGGTATTTTGTCTGTGTTGAAGGAAAGGTGTCACGTTCTTATTGCTACATCACAGCTCCTGCCTAGAGTCATTAGGAGAAATCACAACAAGGTGGCTGCTCTGCCCTATCGCTCCCAGCTGTGGTTACAACTGCCTAACCCAGGTGACGTGAACTGCTTCTCTGCATTCCTCATTTTGGGACCCTTTGGTACACAACAGGTGGCCTGAGCTGCTTGAACGTCATAGGATTCATGATGTCTAATTTTAGGCCCTTCTGGTTGGTGGCCTGAACATGGCCCTAAATAACTGGCCAAGGTCATACAGGAAATCAGTCTTGTTTTCTAGCTTCCCGGACGGATTTCCTAGGAATTGCATCACTTCTGTTTTACATTGCTGTTGAAATATCAGTTATGGGATGTCAGAAAAGGAGAGTTATGTTTATGTTCTTTTTCCCTTTTTCACCTTGTTTGAGCAGTTAATTGAGCACTGAAAAAGAAGAGACAAAGAAGAACAAGTTCTTTCTGTTCACAGGAGAAAAACCAGGTCTGAGATTCAAGTACAGAGAGGATTATTTTCTTAAGACTACAGATCATCAAAGGCAAATAACAAAAAAGTAGAATAATCTACGTTCATCTCTAAATGTATTCTATAAAAAAAGAATGTTTACTTGGCATTTTGATATAAAAGCCAAAAATATTGGAAAGCAACTATTTACCGCTGGACAAACATAAAAGCTTGAAAGGTTAAAAACAATCAATTAGCAATACTCAGTCTCAAGGTAGGCAAACCCTGCTTCATCTTTTCATACCTCTTCTTGTTTATGCAGCTCCACAGAGAGGAAATCATTGTCTTGGCACTCATTGATTTAAAAATCCTTTTTCGTCAAGATGAGGTTTGCTGTAGGCAGAACCCAAAGTACAAAGTCTTAATGACTGTAAATCTGATCTAAATGCCAAAACTCCTTTTACTGTGTGCTTGAGTGGCCCTACTTAGATCTGGAAAAATACACTCTTATCTTGTAATTTTTAATTTCAGTCCACAAATCATAAATGAGTAAAGGTCCTGTGTCAATCCCAAAGGTCCAGCTCAAGCAGAGAACTTAGGTACTGCATCACTTGACACCGTATCTGCTCGAATACAAGTTCAATTTAGTTTTATCGTGGAAGCAATATCTATTATAAGCATGGATATGAGCTTTCTAGAAAAGCAAAAAAACCCTTATATTTCTGACCAAGCTCTCTGTAGGCAAATTTTGGATACAGGGCAACATTTTCAATGTTGTTTTGGGTTAACAACCGCTAGAATTGCTTGAATAGTTTCAGTTCATCCACTTCATGGCAGTAACAGCCTCTAACTATTTCTTCCCCGGGACCTGCCTTGCTGAGTATTCAAGGTAATTTGTGCTCCTTTAACGGCTAGCTACTCAGCACTTTGCTCTATCCTCCTTGGGTGCTCTTTACCCTCGCTCTTCAATAAGACCCTCAGAACTTTTTACTGTGTATTGAGGGGTTGCTGACCTCTTTGTGTTCTCATTGAAGGCAATCCTTACCCAACCAGAGCCATCTGAGCTGCCCATCCTCTCTGTTGTACTGGCAAAGCTGCAGCAGGGACACCTGTGTTGTACTTACCAGACCATCAGTTGATCCCTTCTCTACAAATCAAGCTTGGCTTCTATCTCCACAGCTGGCTCTGAGGACAGGCAGGAGGCAGGATGCAGGTGGGAAGAAGTCAAGAGTAGGAAAGGTGAGACTGACATGAGCAAACTCCTCCTGTTTATCAGCTCACATAGATGCAGCAGAGGACGTGATGTGAGGAGAAGGGAACTCTTTTCAGTCTCAGTCTCTGGTCATGCAGGCTTGCTCAATGGCCTCTAAGGATTTACTTTACCAAGTTTCAATGTAGTGGTTAGAATGTCTGAACAGCCTTAATGTTAGGGTTTGGTGACAGTATGTTGGAAACAGTCATGAATTCAACGGGTGCCTAAAGATTGGACATTAAAGCCAATGAGCTGCAGTCAAGCTCAGATAAGGCAGAAAGTTTATTTCACTTGTGTGAAGCTCCAGGGATGTTTTGCAATAATCTGGATACAAATTAGTCTTAAGCTGCGTAGACACCTCTGTGAAAATATAAGCCTCAAAATATGTGGCTGGGTTGTAGCTGGAGGGCTGGCTGGGGCTCAGCAGAGACAGGTTCAGTGTCCTGGCCTGCTGCAGAAACACCTTGGGTGCATGGTGCAAGCCCAGATCCTCGTAAAGATTAAGATGCTTGAGTCTTGCTCTGCTAATAGTTGGGGAGCCCAGGATTTAAGAGCATTTGAGCTCCTGAGCCTCCTATCTCTCTGCCTGAGCATGCCAGTAGTTGTATTTTCAGAAAGCAATAGTTGTATTTTGCTTCCTCACTAGGGAGGGGTGGGGACTAAGTGATGTCACTAAATGGTGGTGTCCATGCCGGATATAAGACTGAACAAACAAACTAAAACTCTGTGTGTGGGGAGCCATCAGCTAGTGGGCTAAAATGAATGATGCACTGAAAGGTATTTGCACTGATTTCTGCCCTGTTCTTATGATGCTAGTTTATTCTTTAAATGGACTTGATGTTGATACTCTTGCACAGGCAAGGCTCCACCTCAGTGGGCATTTTGCATGCATAAAGACTCACCTGCCTTGTAATTGGTCATGCTGCTCTTCTTGCTCCCACCCCAAACAAACACATTCATTTGTCGATGTGGATTCTCAGAGCTCTTCACTCATGTAAACCCATCACGTAAGCCGATGGATGGGAGTTTTATCTGAGGGAAAGGAGGTGGAAAATGCCTGTGTTCATTTCACGGTGGTGGTGGTAGAGGGAGGTGCTTAGCCTTGGTTTGGGGCTGTGGACCACAGAGTCAAGGAGAAGAGATTTCGTGGAACATAAAACATCACAGAGGCTCCCAGCCTCCAGCCAGATCCTGACAGGCAAAAGTAACCCAGAAACATCAAAGAGTGTGGTTTTTTTCAATGCAACTGAAATTCCTCATCGAGATTTGCCAGGCTGGGGCAGGGACCTTCCCCCCTATACCATGCACAGTATTGAGCACGGAGGGGCTTGGCCTGAGGACTCTCAGCAGCACTGGGCTACAAAGAATAGCCAGGCTAGAGTGACGAAGCATGTTAACTAGCTCAATTTTAAGTCTATGTCAGGGCTTTTCAATCCTTTCATGCTAACTCAATTAAGCTAAGAGGTTGGAAAAGAAATCATCCTGTTTGCCCATCAAAGCAAAGGTCTGAATGAATTTCAGACCCAGCCGATTTGCAGTAGCATTGAAACTCAGTTAAACGCCCCAGGAAAAATGTCTGCTTTATTTTAGAACACGTTTGATTCCAAATGATGCATTCAGCCCCAAAGAGCCATTTTTGAAGATGCAAAACTGTGGGTACTGAAAAATTTGGCAGGTATCAGATCATTGTGTGAGCTAATAATTAAAGGAAAAAGCATATGCAGATTATGAAAAAGCACTGCTGCAGTAGCAGGCCTTTTTGGCAGGCTGTCAGCGATCATTCAGCATGTTTTTTGTGTTTTTATTATGCCCTAACACACACTTTGAACTTATGCAGTGCAGAGGGTCTTGCTGAAGATCACCAAACATTGCTGCAAGAGAGAGGGAGTGGAGATCAATCGCTGTATGCCACTTCACACCAGTGAGGGGAGGCAGCTGGCCAGGGTGGATGCTTTTTAGATGTTTTTTGATCTACAGCCTGCTTTCCTTGGTGCATCAAATATGGTTATGTATCAAACCATGCCAAGGCAGTTTCCTTGTCTTTTTTTGCCAGACTTTCCCTTTTTAGACAATGAATTCTTTTATATTACCTCTGAGTGTCCTGAACTGTTGGGGAGTGAGTTGGGAGGCACAGATTTTTTGTTAGGCGGGCATATGGTGCTTTTAGCTTGTGGTTAAACATAGATGGTACAAGAAACACATGTTAATAATAAAGATATTAAGTGGGTACCAATGGACTGCCTGATTGCTAAGAACAGATCTCACAGTCATAAAACAGTTTAGAGCCTGAAGCGCTTGGGCCAGAGCGCTAATTATTACACATTTTAGGTCTATTGTCTTGGCTCTGGGAAATGTATTATTTTTAGTGATTTTCATTACGTGTTGGATTTAAAAATAGACTGAATTACAGCCAGTCGTTGTTCTGCTGGGATGAATTATAGTTTGTTGAGGCAACTGCTTATTTTGTCTTGTCCCATGGCATTATGTGAAGCCAGACAATAAAAAAAGGAAATATGAGTGGCATTAACCTTTTGAAGTAGAAGGAAAAGGAGCCTTAATGAAATAGAGCAAATCAGGCAATTATATTGCAGCTCTTAGTTATCATATAAAAAAGGAAACTATGTCCTATATCATTTAACCCTTTACCTCCTGCTGTGGAGTTGAGGTATATGCAATAGAAACACAGATGTCTTTCTCCTCAGTAACTGATTGGTAATTGGTACTAATTAACAGGGCTAGAAAGAGATACCTTACTTAGAGATACACAAAGAAGCACAGTCAAGTTGATGCCGGTTGTCTAATTTCTGCAGTTCTTCCTGTCTGATGGAGCAGCCCTGAGTTATAAAACCTGACTTTTCCGCAAATTTCCCTCCCTCTGCCACGTTTTTTCCTTCTCTTTCTAAAGGAAGGTAATAGCCTTGTTAATGGGGCTGGTGCAGTTCTCTGTCCACAATTACTTGATTTTGACTTTTTCAGTCTGGCTGGGTGGTATTTTAAAGACCCAAGTGTTTTTCAAGTACGTTAAGAATACAAACTCCCAAATAGGTCCCACAGGCATTTAAAAAAAAACCCCAAAACCCTCCCACTTCTTTTGCTGAGGGCATGATCAGATGAACTGCTCTGAAAAGTGCTGAGCCAAATGAAGCTATCTCCCTGCTGGGCCTTCCCACCCTGCTCTTTGGGAAGGTTGTCTCCAATTTGGTTTTGCAGGCTTAACTATTTGTCTGATTACTTCTCACCCACTTCAGTGAGGAATCTGAGTTGAAAAGCAAACCTGCCACCCTCTGACTTATTTTTCTTTTTAAAATCATGTTATTATTTTTTTATAAGGCTTTTTCTCTTGATTGGGATCATTTTACAGATCTGGGTTAGTGAATGAAGCTTGCAAATTCCCAGAAATTACTGCTCGCCCACATCAAAGACAGTCTTGGTGGATGGCAATACTGAACCACCAGGGGCTCCTCTTTTTTTTTGTTTTTTGTTAAAGGACCCCCCTTAAAGTGTTTTGCAATGTGAGAATCAGAAGGCTGTAAGTCAGACTTTCTTATCTGTTTATGACTTAGTAAAACATCCCTTTGTGCTTGACAGCAATTAAATTCATACCCACTAAGCAAACTGCAAGTCAACACTGTTTCACTGAAGCAAAAATCATTTTCTTCCATCGGTCTTGATCCTCCCATACTCAGGTTAGATGTAATTTCTATTGAACAGAGTGGATCCTGCCACTGTGGTCTGGCTTGTGAGGCAAACCCAGTCTTAAGGATGCTGTCCTGATGGTGTGGCTGTCCCTGCAGTGTCACAGCCCAGGACTGAACATTGCAACAAGGCTGTACATCCCAAAGCACCTCCTTTTGCAAAAGCTTCTCCTAAACATAGAGGTTTGTATGGTTGGTGTCAATAAACAAGAGCCCTTCTTGTGGAGAGGATGGGGCTTGGTACAGAGGAGGCAAAGGAATGTGCTCTTATGAAGACGCTGAGAGAAAGGTTTTCACTTCCAGCCTCCAGTCTGATAAATCTCCCACAAAAACTGCATTGAATGCAACTTCTTTGATTGTGGAATATAAGTCTGGGCCTCAGCCCAGCATGAATTTGAGCTTTGAGGGGATTGCTCAGGCTGATAATCAATGAGTCAATGTTCAATGGAATGCCTTGATTTAAGTTGTTAGCCTGGCATTTATTTTTAATAAGTGATCTTGCTTCAATTGTCAGCTCTTCTGTTCAGCCTTGGGCCTCAGTTTCATGCCAGAAAAACAAGATGGTGATTATTTTCTTTGCTTCTCTTGTAAACTTTGGGGCAAGACTTGACTCTCCTGTTAACAAAGCACTTGGCAGGAGAGGTTGCTGATCTACACCGGGGCCTTTTGGCATTACTGTGGTTCAACTGGAAATATGTAATTATGAACTTTTAAAGGTGGATACCTGAATTAGGCCCCCTAAATCCCTGTTTAGATATCTTTGATAGATATATGTTGTTTGGTTTCCTCAGCAGGTGAGAGCTCATCTGCCGTTCCCACCGCAAGGGCCTTCTTGACTCATCTGAGGTGAGTGGAGAAAGAGATAGTTTCATCTTCAGAGACTCTGCCTACAGCAAGCTCTTCCCATTGGAGAAGACTAGGCATCTACCCAAAACCTGCGTCCGTGTGTGGATGCATGTTTCATGCATGCTCCTTCTGGATTTGCTCCAATGCAAAGGTTTTCTCAGAGCAATTAAAATGCAAATGTAGATGCAAATTGTGCCAGACTCGAATGGCAAACTTAGCTGCAGAAGGATAATATGTGTCATCTTTGGCATTCTTCTCCCTCTCTCTGCACTGTTTTTGTTTCACCAGTCTCTAATTTCCCCATACAATGAGTTTCTCAAAGCCTTGTCAAAACACAAATGGCAGCCTAGTTTCAGGCTGTTTCACAGTATTGGTTCCCCCCTCACACAAACATCATTGCATCTCTGGAGAACAATTCAGTAGGCAAGTGTTTGTACCTGAGAGCCTGGCCCCCTGTAAGGGGGGAGGGATTACTTGGGAGTACGTAGTAGTATCTCTCATACCTGGCTCCCATCAGGGCCAGGATGCTCTTTGGTCCCAGCCGCTTCAGTACGTGAGTGACAGTATTCAAAAGATGACTTACCCTGCCTGATTTAACTTTGATAGTTTATTGTAAATGAACATCTGTTATATGGTTAAATGATATAAATTTTGCAGTACTGCTAGAGTTGCTGTGTGTACCAACATACACACATATGGAGAAGAGTGTACCCTCAGCAACTTTGCCAGTGAAAACAAGCTGTGTGGTGCGGTCAACAAGCTGGAGGGAAGGATGTCATCCAGAGGGACCTGGACAGGCTTAAGAGGTGGGTCCATGCAAGCCTCATGAAATTCAACCAGGCCAAATGCAAGGTCCTGTACTTGGATCAGGACAATCCCAAGCACAAAAATAGGCTGGATGGAGAATGGATTGAGAGCAGCCCTGAGGAGAAGGAGTTGGAGGTGTTGGTTGGTGAGATGCTCAACATGAGCCAGCAATGTGCGCTCACAGCCCAGAAAAGCAACTGCATCCTGGGCTGCATCAAAATAAGCATGGCCAGCAGGCTGAGGGAGATTTAGATTAGATATCAGGAAGAAATTCTTTACTGTGAGGGTGATGAGGCACTGGCACAAGTTGTCCAGAGAAGCTGGGGATGCCCCTTCCCTGGAAGTGTTCAAGCCAGGTTGGATGGAGCCTTGAGCAACTTGGCCTAGTGGGAGGTGTCCCTGCCCATGGCAGGGGGGTTGGAAATAGCTGATCTTAAAGATCCCTTCCAATTCAAACCATTCTATGATTCTGTTTAATTTCAAACTGACAATCCAGAGGACAGAAAGAGAAATGTGTGAACTTGCTTGATTGACTCACAAGTTCTTGGAAAGGTTGATATTTGGACTCTACGTGTCTTTAGTTCTTAATTCAAATGTCCCACTCTTATCTTCTCCCTCTATGCCCAGACTGCAGCTTTTGGGGCTGTTGTGAACTGCAGAGGTGTTTGCTGTGATTACTGATGAGCTTGGCCATATCGTGAAGGGATAGCTACAGCCTGGGTTAGTTATTCCAGTCTGACAATTCTTTCAAGCCTTCCTCTATCTTAGCCTCTTCGCTTCCTTTTCAATTATTTCTTTGGACATCCTCCCATCCTCAAAGAAAGGGATAAAAATAAAATAAGCTTGGGAACTAAGCGTGGAACTAATAGCAGCCATCTGCTGCTATTATGCCATTTGCTCTGCTTGTGTGTCTTACCCTTGCCCCTGCATCTGTGTTGTCTGCTTAGACTGCAGGGTCTTGGAGATTGCTCTCCTGCAATGTTTGTACAATACCACAGCCCAGCTCTTCTTTTGGTTGTTTTCAATTACTGTCTTTGTAAATACGGACAGAGTGTGAGGTCTGCTGCCTCTAGAGAGGTGTCCCAGGAGTCCCTATTGCAACTGAACCTTCTACACCAGTCCTGTAAGCAAAAGATGACAGTTTTCAGAGACCTCAATTCAGTGTCGTTCCATGATTGCTAGATTTACTACAAAAGACAAGATCATACCCTAGTTCTTCACATCTCCTTGTCCTGCTTCTAGATGGAAAACTCTTCAGTAAAGCGTTAGAAGCATGCAAAGATTTAATCCTCTATCCAGCTTGGACACCACTGTCCTCTTGACCAGTTCTTACCCTGACTTTGCTGCAGACCAGACAGGCCCACCTGTTGGTGAATCTTTTGGTCTAGAATGGTTACACTACCTTGCGCTCCTCTGCCCTAAGGGTACACCAGGAGCATGTCTCAGGTTTCCCACTTCCCACGTTGTTTCCTCAACTGTTATTAGGGGGTGTCTTGCAATTAAGCCTGGATCTCTGCATAAATGTTCCTGGTTCTTCAGCAATTCTAGGGGACAACAAGAACACTGGGAGACTGTATTTTATGGATAAACCTCATCAGATATTACTCAGCAAAGAAGCAAATCTGATTCTTCCTTCCCTGATAGGAATCATCAAATGTGCTTTAGTGATAGATCTTGGTCATCAGGCCTGTAGGTTGCTCTGTGATAGGCAGGCAATGAAAGCCATTTGTGATCTAGGTACACAAATACTATAAATCTCTATTCTAACAGCAATCTGAAATGCCACCTGGATCTGTAGCACCCAGGCAAGCGAAATGCCTGTAGAGAAAACATAACATTCTCTGACCTTCCTGTGTTTGAATGTTTTCAGAGGCTAGATACTACAGAGCATCTTTCCTCCTTGTAGATCCCCTTAGTAGTAGTGCTGTTTTTTATTAAGTGGGATATTGTTTTGAATTTGGATAGAGATTTTCACCGTGTTTGCACCACAGTGTTGGGATGTCAAAACCAGAGGTGAGATAACTGATTGTAAAAGGGATCTTTCTGCAGTTTAGGCATCTTTCAGGTGTCTGAAAAATATCCCTCTGAAATAGTCTTAGATGATTTCTTTTGTAGAGCACTTTGGGAACACAGCGGAATTTTAAAATCAGAACCTGTTTTGGCCACTGATATTTGCTTGAGGATTATAGAACATTTCTTTTGTCAAACCTTCTACCCGAGGCTTATAAAAGTGAATATAATTGCTTGTTCCTGACGCTACATCAGTCTCAAAGCTACCTCAGTATTTGGCAAAAGAACACTTGGATCTTCAGTTGTTAGAGCAGGATGAATCAAGATGAGACACTGTTATCTTTAAAATCAAAAGGAGGCGGCCAACTCCTGAAGCCTCTGTGAGGATGGCAGCTTTCTCCCTGTTTTCTGAAAACGAAAGAAAGCATCCTAACCTTTTATTAATGGTTGGTTATACACAAAGGGACACAGACAACTATTTCAGCTTCTACTGTATACAGCTACACATGAAACACATTGCACTAATTATACAAGTCAGGGGCTGGTTGAAGGACAGTTAATTGGTTTTCAGAATATCTCAATCAACACAGGCAGCAAGACACATGTCCAAGGATTTGAAGAGTCAGCAGTAATAGATGTCTGTGAATTCTCTGTTGCAAAGTAAACCTTTATTTTCACTACAGCATGTTTTATAGTGCAATAAAAAAGAAGGAAGTCAATAGCTATATCTAATATAACTGTAGCTGAAAAGATACTTTACCGATTCAATATTGCTTGAAGGGCAGTGTAATATAGGTATTTGACCTTAACCAAGGGCTCACATGCAGGTATTGGGTTCAGGCTGAATTGTTGATGAAAGAAACTGAGCCCAATTGGGACCAAGAACATTTTAAAAGGAGTTAGATTTCACGTTATTTATTTTTTTTAATAAATTGTCTACTAATTATTTTTTTTGCCTTTAACCCTGCTTAGGCCCACCTTCTATAGATGATTTTTATTTTTTATTTTTGCACCAGAAAATTGGTTGATTTTTGGTGAAATTCATCCTTATATGTTCCTGGTCTTTAAGTTCTGTTCTTTTCTTATCGCCCTAGTTAGTAAAATGGTTGACTTGATTTTCTGTTATTTGCTTATGATCAAAATGTTTTATCATCTTCCATAAAGACTATTGGAGGCAGAAACAAGCAAACAAAAAATGGCAAGAAATGGCTGTACACGGCATTGTGACAAACCCTTTTCTCCTGAATTCTGAGGCACTGATATTTTGCAAACATGCTGAAATTTCTATTAGGATTACTGGGAACACTCGTGGTGCATAAAAACATGCATTTTGCCAGACTAATACCTGATTCTTGATGTCTTCTAGCATAACTTGTAAGTTCACCAGTGCCTTTACTGTGACAAATCATAATTGCGTTTCTGCCACTATAGCTATGTTTTGGGGGAGAAAGAATAAAGTTATCCAGGGTTTGCAGGTGCAATTACACAGTTTTTCAGGTGTAACAGCATCTTCTCTTGAAGTAGTCCCAGTCATATTTCCAGACAAGTGTAAGCTTGCTCTGACTGTACTGTTAGAAAACGGGAAGCCCTGTAGCTCTAGTCATCATGTTTCTGAAACTGAGCGAAGTCGTCTGAGAGTCTGCATATACTGACTCTGCAGTGAGTTAATACAACCAAGAGTCAGCTTGTGCCTTGGCTGGAGTAAGCTTATGTCTGCCTGAAAAGCTGTGGAGTTATCCCTTGAATGTTTTCCTGAAGGCTCCTGCTGTCGATAGAAACCAGTAACATTTTAAAGCTGTCCATGATGCCCTCGCTGATTTCAGAAATAATGAAGTTAGGCCAAGTTAGACTAAATGGTCTCGCCATGTTTAAGAGTGAACCAATTCCAAGTCTGTAAATTCACTCTTGGACTTTGTGTCTCCAGTCTGAGGTCACCTTAAAGGCAGCTGATGACTGGGTTTTACAAACGTATTCAAGATCTTAGGCAGCGGCTAAACTAATAATTTCAGCAAGTGTGTAAAAGCTCAGCTAAACAAAAGTCTTAGCCTGATTCTGACCTGTGCAAAAGACTTTCTACCTCCAGAGAGGTAGAAAGAAGTGATCATCTCAGCAAAAAACCCTGAATATTTGCTACAAAGTCCAGTTTGTTCAGAATTTAGAGGTTTTGCTTTGTTTTGTTTTTCTGGCCATGCTCTCCATTCCATTTGATGAAGTCCTTCAGATTAATACATGTTGTCCTGATGCACTTTCCACATTCTCTGAGTTAAAAATATTTTAAAGGCAAGTGGTTTGGAGAATAAAACTTTCAAAATTTGGAAAAATTATTTAATTTTTTTAATGATTCTGAGGATAAAGCATTGCTTTGGAGGGTCCACCTGTTGCCACTGATTTGGAACTGGGACTATGAAGTTGATAGATGTGTTTCAGTGACCTCAGTGATGTTCTGGCTCAAAACTTTGGCTTGAGGGTCAACAGCAAACTTAGCAAACCGTCAGAAAAAAGTACCTGGTGTTTCTGGCACATCATAGCACTCTTTTAGCCCATGGCTCCTTGTGTGCTGCTATTCTCTTCCAGAAATCTGCAGAAACAGTGATGTGTATATGAGTGTCTTTGCTTTAATCCGACCTTGGCTCTTAGTGTGAGCTCAATGTTAGAAAGTGGTGTGGGCTTCATTCTGGTGAAATGAAGGCTGAGAAGGCAAACGGGACTATGAATAACAAGCTGCAGTAGTGCAAGTGTAGGGTTTTCAAAGAGTGTGGATTAAAGTGAGAGCAGTGAGGGTGGAGTGCTGCTTTTTTCAACAGGCTGTGATATAAGGGTGGATTGTGAGGGTGTTTTTTTTGTATTGAGGGGAGACTCGTTCCCTTCTCTAGGAAAGAAGAATGTTCTTGGCCATGGACCAGCTTGGACTGAAGATCAAAAATCCTTCCTCAGCTCTGTTGTGCCTCTTTGTGTGTGTGACTGCGGTATCCTTGCTTCTTGATAGTGTCTCCTCAGGCTCTGTCTCCATGGGTTTGCAGCCTGAAATACTGGTTCCTTGCTGTTTTTTCTCAGAAAGGTGCAAAGCCAGAAATGCAACTGGCAATTATATTGTAAGCTTGTGTATTTAAAAATAATAAAGTACAACAAGATCTAAGCTGTCCAAAGAAGGGCAACGAAGATGGTGAAGGGTCTAGAGCACAAGTCTTTTGAGGAGCAGCTGAGGGAACTGGGGTTGTTCAGCCTGGAGAAAAGGAGGCTGAGGGGAGACCTTATGACTCTCTACAACCATCTGAAAGGAGGTTGTAGTGAGGTGGGGGTCGGTCTCTTCTCCCAAGTAACAGGCAATACAACAAGAGGAAGCGACCTCGAGTTGCTCCAGAGGAGGTTTAGGTTGGATATTAGAAAAAATTTCTTCACCAAAATGTTTGTCAAGTGTTGGAACAGGCTGCCATTTAAATGGTAGAGTCACCATCCCTGGAGGTATTTAAAAGACGTGTAGATGTGGTGCTTAGGGACATGGTTTAGTGGTGGACTTGGTGGTGTTAGTTTTACAGTTGGACTCAAAGATCTTAAAGGTCCTTTCTGACCTAGAAGTTTCTACTATTCTGTTATTTATGCAGTTGGCCAAATTATTCCTTGGCAAAATTACTTGGTGATTGCATTTCATAAGATGGTTCCGTATAGCAAATGTTACTAATTGGCCCTAAATGTTAGAGGGCTGTCATAAAGTCAGGCATTAGCAGAGATTTGGATGTTGGAATTAGATGATCTTTAAGATCCCTTTCAACACAAACCATTCTATGATTCTATGATTATCTCAGTAGAGGGGTAAACCAGCCTTTGAAAATGTGCTTGGCTGACTTTTTCTGCACCATAGTACTACCCCATAATAACGGAGGAAGAAGTAAGGTACCTGCAAACTCTGTGAAGTGATGTTGTGGTCTGTATGTGGCCCACAGGTGAGAGATTCCCTGTCATTTATGGGCCCAAAACTAGAGAAATACATGATTGTTACGCATGTCTCCTATTGAATCACTCTTAACACTTTGTTTCTCATTTGCTGAAGTTATTAATCCTGTGTTTATACTTTGGACACTGCAGATGGAACACCACTGTGAAGTGCAAACTAATTCACAGGGCAGGCTTCAAACTCATGGAGGTCTCAGTCCTGGAAAAGCCTTCAGATGGACAGAGACACTTCTGGCCAGAGTAAGCCACAGATTTGCCATAGGGCTCCCAGTTAGCAGTGGGATCAGCCTGCATGTATCTGGGTGGAGGATCAAACACTGTGCTGACTGCAAGGGCTCTCGGTGGGAGCATCTTCTGAAGGGAGAACAATGTGAATTCATTTTATATAACTCAGATTGTGGGTCCTATGTTTTCATGGTAATTTTGGATATAAATTTCTCAGTGCTCACACTGATAGGAGTTAGTTTTAGTGTTAAAGAAGCTTCTTTATTTCAGGGGCTTGTGTTGAGGGTTGCTGAAATTATTGAAGATTCAGCTCTTAGTTTAATCTACTCTTTTTAATTTATCAGCTTCTGAAAGAATCCCCGTGGCAGAGGACTTTCAGAAGTATTTGTGTGACTTAGCAGCTGAATTCACTGAGGGAATTTTAATCTCCCCAGTAATTTTGCACGGCACAGAAAGATACAAAGGACAAAACCACTTCTGCCATTTTCAGAGAAGAAAAAGAAATTCCAAATGGCAGAGCATTGCACAAAAATGTTTGCCATGGCCTTATGGTCAAAATAAATTCAAACTGACCAGGAAAACACTCTTCTGGGAATAATTCTTTTCTCTTTGTCATAAAACTAAACCTCCTCTGGTCCTGCATGAAGACGGACACTCCTGTAGAAAGCTGTGGCTTGGGAAAGGTTTAGAAGTAACCAGTTTATTCTGAGTAGGTAGCAGCCAGATTACAAGCAAGGGAGGATCATCATACGTTGCAGAAATGCATCACATAAGCAAGGTGTTTTCACAAGCCTCTGAAGTGTGTGGCCTGTGTCATGTCCCAGTACTCTCAAAATGAAAACAAAATGTTATCAAAGGACCCCACCCTGAGCCACAGGCTAAATCTCTGTAGACCTTGGGAGACATAAACTGTCTTTCTATTATTGCTGCTTCCTTTAACACAAGGCAGAAACCACAAGGAGCAGAGTTAGGGTTTTTCCTTTTTTTTTTTTCATGTTTTACATCTCAGGGGCATGAAAGGTAAAGCCATGTGGGAATTAAGAAAAATTCCAAAGTCTGATAATTTTGTAAATATGAATATCCTCGGCAGATGTGAGTAAAAAGATTTTTTTGCCGCAGGTAACCATGTATAATATTGACCCTGTTCTTATTTACCAGATTTTATTGGTGAAATCAAGGTTGCTTGGACTTCTGAAGGCAAATACACATTTAATAAATATTAGGAGACTCTTTCTGTAAAATTACATCAGGCCTACCTACAGTATATCAGCACTTGTGGTCTACATTTTATAAATAGAACATAGGATTTTTTTCCTGGAAGACCGTGTGTGTGTGAAGTGTTTGCAATGCTGAGGAGACCATTAAGTGGATGGTGCTGGAGTTATCTGGAGAGGTTGCACATGTGGAGCTTTTACCTTTTTACAGCTTCTGTGACTATACCTTAATGACAGAATGGGTTCTTAATGGGAATGGCTTTGCAACAAGGATGGAAGCAGTAAGTCTGAATAACCAAATACCATGTCATACGATGAAGAGCAAAGAATGTAGGTAATTTCTGCGGCATGAGGATTCTGTCCTGGGAAAGTGTAGGTCTGGGAAAGACTTGTGGGTCATATCAGATCATCAGCTGAACATGAGCTAAACACTCCAGCTGAAATGCTAATACAGACTTGTCAATATGAATATCAATGTCTCAGAGTGAAGCTGAGAGCATTTGCTAGCTCTGTACTTGAATGGTGGTGCATCGTCCACAGCAGCACTGTGTCCAGCTCTGTATTACAGGAATGATTGAGAAAATAAAGTGTTCTGAGAGGAGCACTGAGAAGCTTTGGAGGGCCATGAAGCACACCTTACAGTGAAAGATTCAAGGAGAACAGTCTGATTAGCTTATTGAGGGCATAAAGAGTGATTTATCTGGTCTGTGAGTACCTACTTGGAGAGCAGAAACATGATTACGGAGAGTTCTTCAGTTTGGCAAAATTATAGTGGATCGAATGGTTGGCAGTTGAAGCAAGGTGTAATTGGGCTGGAAATATGCTAATTAAAACAAGGGTAACATTAAGTAACTTCTTGATGTAGGAATGCAAAATTTTGGGTCAATATTGGGAAATATTCTAGCAGATTTGTGCTCTGGTAAGTGGTCTTGGGTTGTCTTTGATACCCAACCCCCTGAGGATTTCCCAAGGGGGATGACACACCTTTGTGCAGTGTATTTAAACCCCTTTTCTCATGGCAGGTTTTGTAGTTTCTGTGGGCATAATTCTCCAAGGTCCACGGGCCACAGATTGAAAAGCTATCATTTAGTCCTAGATGAGGGGCTTGAGGCAGGAATTTGCCAAGCAAGTCCTATGGTCTGTGGTGTACAAATGGTCAGGGCCAGTGATGGACGTGGGTTTCCTCTAGCTTTGTAACCTAGGAATCTCAACCCAAAATGTAGCTACATCCGAGGAACATTGATGCATGAGCTCTTACTCAGCTATCACTGCCCATCCTGTGAAACACTTACGTACAGAAGATGACTAATGGGTTTAAGCATATTGCTTACAAGTTTCACAGCACTGGCGCCTGAAGCCAAATCCCTTCTGCTACTACTCTGGTTCAGTGGTTTTCATTGTCTCTGTTTTGCTTGTTGTGTTCACACATGAAAATGAGGCAGAAAGGTGCCAAGACAGGCTTTTTATTCATTTAAAATATACTGGACACTGAGAGCTGAGTGGGTAATAGGTCACAATACTAAGGGGCACTTGCTCTCAGCCCCATTCCATCCTCTTCTGGCAAAAGCAAGAAGAGAATTGGGCAGTGTGCCCAGAGGAAGGTAATTTGGGGCTTTTTGTTCTTTTTTTTTTCTTTCTTCTTCTTTTTTCTATTTTTATTATTTTTTTTATTTTCTTTTATGGTGTAATTTTCTAGCAGGATCAGTTCCCTGAGCTGTTTCCCTGTAGGGATACACACATATTTGCCTACTTGACTTGGTACAAGATAGAGGGCAATTTTAGAACAGGACTGGGTGTTTGGGGAATTTAATGATGCTTAAATGAAAAAAAAAAAACCAAACACCAAAAAAACCCCACCAAAACAAAACCTAAATACAACTGTGCTCTGCAGTTTAAACTCTTACTTATCACTGTCCTTATATAGTTGTGGTCACTTTACTTTATTCCCTGGATATTAGGAAATTCCTTGCTGGTGGTTTTGTGTGTGAAGAAAATGATGTGATCAGATACAATTTTTAAGGTTTAAAATATTTAAAGGAAGTAATTAATTATTTCCTTTCATCTTGGCTTTGCCAGCTTTCACATCCAGCTCCTAAGCTGTGACTCCCCAGTCAGTTAAACTCATTTTGATGGATTGGATTGACACAGATACCCATTTACCTCCATTTTTACTCCAGCTTCCTTTTAGCAAACAATTATGGAACAGCAATAGCTTCCCGCTGGGCAGACAAATTCTTTCTGTCTTCCTTTAACACAGCCATGCATTTTTCCCAGTGATGAATGCAGTAGAAGCAAATCATATGAATCTACGATCTGTTCCAGCTCCTATTGAAGAGAAATGATTAAAACAACAGCAACAAAGTGGAAAGAAAACTCCCTGTTTTTTTTTTTCCTGCATGCCAGCAAACACGGTATTCATTGCGTGTAAGCAGCAAAATGCATTTTGAAACTGAAGAACCAAATGTGCATATAAGCAATAAGAGGCTAAATGAATAATAGAGCAGAATGGCATGACACCATATCACAGTCCTCAACTAGTAAGTAGCACAGTTCAACCTCAAAAGCTACTGAGTAAGACGAAAATGTCTCTTTAACAGTATTAGGGGACAATTTATTATGTGTATCCTTCGAGTGCGGCACAATGTCACTGCAGGCCCATTGCATTTGCATTATTTCCAGACAACGGCAGCAGCAGAAAAGGACACTGATTTATTTCAGAGCAGGCACAGGTGATTTTTATGTCTGTTGGGACTCAGCCAGATATGGCTTAACCCATTCAAGTCTTTTCTGCTTGTACGAAGAGGTGTCTTTTTGTAACATCCTTATCTTCCAGCTCAGATTTCATTTAAGTTACTCAAGGAAAAGATGGAGGATTTTTGAAGTCTTTTGCTCTTTTAGGCAGTTACTAAAGCTTTGTTAAATTCAGAGAGAATGAGTGATCTACAATAGCTAAATCTGTTTAAAATAATTCTGACGATCATTTTCACTAGGCAGCTTTTAACACAGTGTGTGATTTCCACACCCTACGGTAGCCAAAATTGAATGATCTCCTGATAATATTATTCCCTATTGCATGTAAGCTAATTTGCCAGCCTTGAAAGATAACATACAAGAAAAAAATATGTCACTATCTGGCTGTCATTATCCAGTCAAAACATGCAAGCTTTGTTTCTTCTTAAGTGGAGAGCCCCGAGGACTGCTTGCATCCCAGTTTTCCAGCACTATAAAAGAGGGAAATCTGGCATCTTGCTGGAAGTGTCACCCTACAGAGAGAGGCAGGACTGGGGTTAGAAATAAGAGCAATCACTAATGGTGATTAGAGACAAAGCAGAGGTGTTAATCCAAAGCAATTATAGCTGGCTTCTCATAGTCCATCAATTTTATTACTTCTGTATATCAGTTAAGCACCACTATTTTTTTTCCCCTTCCAAACAGCTGCCTGGTGTTGTATGGACATGCGGCTGCAATTCTGCTGATGGCTGAAAGAGATGCAGAAAGCCAAAGTGTGAATTCATGTCCTGAGAGAAAGTGACTCCTGTGTAACTGGAGTGATGTACACTGACTGTACTGAGAAAGTGATTTTTTTTTCAGGTGAGAAAGGTTTGGGTTTTTTTTTTTCAGGAATGATCCACAGGGTTTGTTTTATTCCAAGTAGGAGTAAAATCTGAGTATTTTGAAATTTTCTCAGGGGATTTTTGCAGAAGTTTCCTTTCAGGTTCACTAAAATCCTTTCTGGTTTGTTTTTGTTTGGAAATGGGGTGTTATGAGTCTGATTGAAAGCACCACAACAAGACAAAGAAAAACTACCTACATGCTACAAATACTTAAAAAAGAATTGGAGATGTGTTGTTCCAAAGCACTGAGACAGGACAGGTCAATGTTTTTGGAATAGATGCTTTGGCAGTCTACCAAAATAAGGTAAATTAGTCTGGTAAATTAGCCCAGTTTGGCAAAGAGTTTTTTATTTTCACTGCCCTCAAAGCATCTGCTGGAGCCCTGCTCTGCTGGACTTGACTCTGATCTGCACTTCTCTGCTATATTGGTCCCTTTGCACTCCTGCCTTCTGCAGGAAGAAAGAGTTTGGTCAGTGCACAAGTACACAAGCACAGTTCAGTGAGTGCAATACATGTAAATGTAGGCTTTGGAATTTTTTTATTATTTTTTTTAAATGTTACTCAGCCTGTTTTGATGCTCATGATGAGTCAGAGCTACTTGTAGGAGTGGAGAACATTCCCGTGCTCGGTACCTCCGGCAAAAGCAGTCATGGGTGGCAGCCACTGAAACGAATCACCTTAGTGCCTGTGAACTTTCTAGGGAGTGATTTGTGCACTCCCAGTCTCCTCAGCACGAATCACTGCCTTTATTTTCCTAATAGGAGGCAAATAGGGCTCAATGGCTACTGCATATTAGAGAATCAGCATACTGTAAGCCCAGCTCTATCAGTACCCACTGGGCAGTCTGTGGTATTTCTCTGTGGCCTACTCCTGCCCTCAGTAACATAATTTGTTCATTTTGAAAGCATTTGGAAAGCTTTTAATAACATACACTGCTTGCGTGGCGGGGGGTGGTAGTACAGCTGTGTGATTTTGATAGCACTGAATAGACTCAAGGGGAGTCTGGGTATTGACGGGTCACGCACTGTGCAACTACCAGGAAGACTTGATCCCTGCTTTAAGGAGCTCTCAATAAGAAAGAAGGCAAGTCACAGCAAAAAAAAAAAAAAAAAAAAAAAAAAAAAAAAAAA
>NW_015094509.1:21162744-21319365 GCF_001431845.1 Calidris pugnax | reverse complement strand
AATCGCACCTTGCTCCTCCTGCCCCTCCATTTATTACTGGAGATAATAACACCCCTTCTCTGAAGGAGTTGGGAGGAGGAATCAGTTGGCTATTTTAAGGTAACCAGGTCCCATTATGCCATATCTGGAGGTAGTTTTCATGCTTTAAAAAAAAAAAAAAAAAAGAAAAAAAAAAAAAAAAGCAGTAACTAAAAAGGGCAAAGTAGGGGAGAAAATTGTCCCTGGGATTCATACAATTCCATAAGTTAACAATTTGCTCAACCTCTGCTGAGTTTAGTTTGGCTTCCTAGTCCAGCAGGCTGTCAGTTCTCTTAGCTATAAATCACATATTCTGAATAGGAATTACCCGGTGTTATGGTGAATTATAACAGATATCTGCTCTCTGCAGGGATGTTTAAAACGGGCAGCTGAAGCCCATGTTAAAAATAAAAAAAAAAAAGGGGGTTTGCAAAAAAAAAAATAATGCTGCTTTCTAGAGAAAATAGTCTCATTATTAAGCATAGTACACTGAGGTAATGAATCAGGTGGAGTGAAGAAAAGACTGCTTTTTAAAAATTAAGATATTCTTTCTTTTCGCCTTTTTTCCTTCATTGACAGATGAAATACCCTTCAAATACCAGAGGACCTGAATGCTGCCTTTGTTGATCACACAGTTCAGGCATAGCTGAGCTGAGCATTGAGCTTAGCTCTGTAACAGAGAAATTTAGTAATAGAGTTTGTAATTTTTCCTTACCTCGAGTCTAAACTGATGCAGAAAACAAAAATATAACACAAGTTCTTACTGAAAATAGATTCAACTTAGAGTATGACTTAAACTACTTAAACTCATCTGCCCAATAAGTTTTATAAAATAAATATACCTAATGTTGCCTAAATAGCTTACTTCAGTTTTTAAAGAAAAATAGGTATTTTAAGGGTGATGGATAAGGAATGACCATTCACGACTGCTGTGCCTGTCACTTATTACAGGAGTACTGTATTAATAAGCATCATCACCAGATGTCCCCTGCAGAAATGGCTGTTCCTGCTGAGGGTAGAGTGACCATCCAGCTCAGCATCGCAGCCTTCCCGGCCCATACGTCAGAAACATGAGGAGGCAATGTCAGCCTCCATCAGTTACATCATGCAATCAGATGGATTGTTTTACCTTTTAGCTGCCACCAGAGATAACTCCAAGTCAACCTATGCATCTAAGAATCAGGTTAAACAGGCATGGCTGCAAGTCCTATGAAGTAGACACAGACCCCTTTGGTTTGAGGCATCAATGCTTCATAAAGAGTCTTCACACACTTGAAAAACACCATCTCTAATACTGGTTTAGTTTGATTTTTCTCTTCCTCTCCTGTACCTACAAACCTTGCTCTGCTATCTTTCAGCTCAATTCTTGCAGAAATGGCTACCAATAAATGTAGTATCTGGGAATCATGATGTGCACGTCTCCTAATAAAGCACCTCCTTGGGTCAGGCTTCCTCTTGAACATTGTCTTTAAATACTGCATCCAATTTTTGTACTCTGAGCGATATTAGTCCATCTGGCAGTGCATGCCCATCTCCTGATCTGTGAGGAGGACAGGCAGGGCTTTAGGAACTGGACCTCAAGTTGACCCAGTTAATGAAAGACAGACAGATTTAGAAGCAATGACACACCAGTGTTTCAACTGACATCACCAAGAGCGATTGTGGCCTTAATGACATGTATTTTATGTAACCAAAATAAATAAACAAATAGAAAGGGATAAAGCATGTGCACCGTATTTAAAATCAGATTATGTTAGCAGCTGAATTTATATACTGGCATCTGTACAAGCCTTGCAAAAGAAACAGCTTCCATCGTGCATCACGCCTTTCCACCACATTAATTCCATCATAAACCTCTTCTGTATCAAACTTTTACTGCCCTCACCACGCACAAATTAGCTGTAATCTGGTGACAGCACTGAATGCTTCTTCCAAATAACAAAACAGAAGTTTGGTTGTACAACTGCTTTTTGTGAAAGAGCAAAAACATCATACATCCATAATTAACTGTAATGCATGCCTCAGGGCCAGTTTTGAAATAGGGGAAGCGATGCTATCGAGAAGAACCTTAATCCATTTTCAAGGAGCCATTAGGACATCCTTTTCAGAAATGCGTGAGTGATGTAGGGCACAGTGCAATGTCCCCATGGGCCTGCAGCTGGTGTGGTTGCTTTCTGCTGCTTTCTGCATCCATGCCCTGTTCAAAAGCACTGCTTGCTTCGGTGAGCACTTGGTCGGTTCAGCAGGAACTGCTTCTGGGAGACTCAGCTGATTCTGCTGGTTGAGGGTGACATTCACCCCACACCTTCTGGTGGCTCTGCTGTGTGGTGACATCTCCAGCTACATGGGGTCATGAACATCTGGGGCTTTCATACCTTGAAGAGCTCCAGCTGTTTCCAAATCTCTGGTCTCTGCCATGAGACCAGTTATTGTCAAAAACTTCTTTGGCACTTGAAAGCCAAAGTCTCATAGATTTTCAGGTGGGATTCCAAAAAGATAGTAATGGCTGCCTTTTTCCTTCTAGTTCAAAGGATGCCACTTCTATGTTTTTAAGGTGTCCAAAACTAATAGTTAAATCTCTAAAGCCATTAGTGTTCATTACTGTAAAGAGTACATTAAAATCTTCTACCCTGCTGTTTATTTTTAAAGGCATATTCTGGTGACACATGTTGAATTTAATTTTATTACTGGGTTGAGCCAAGGCATTTAATGTTAAGAGAATTATAATGATTACCTAGGAACAATTATCAGAGGTTTGTCCTCTTCAATAATATAGAGAGACTAGACCTAGGACTAATATTACATATCTGTTTTTGAAGAAAGAAACCATATCTGAGGAAAAAATAGCCTGAAGTTGCAAGTTTTCTGAAATTACTAAATTGTTATTATTATTCATCAAATGCCTCACATGTTCTTAATCTCATCCAAAAACCATTCCTGCCTGCTTCAAAGGACATATGACCAAAATGGTTGTTTCAATGGCAAGGGAGGGTGCTGTTGGCATTGGTCTTTGCTAGCCCAGTGCATACCATGTCTCTTCAGTTCCCTTCTGCTCACGTTTTGGCTCCCCCGCAGTGCCCCAGTCGCTGCAGCACCACTGAGGGGCCTCAGCCAGGTCAGGGAGGTGTCTAGTTACTGTAGGAAGGAGTCAAAGAGTTTATTAGTTAAATAAATCAGGAAAAAAGTCCTTTCCACCACTGGTGGCGACATGTTTACCTGCTGCCTATTCTGTGTTGGGGTAGCAAGGAGACCTGGCCTGTGGAAATGCAAAAAACTCCATTTATAACCTGAGAACTGATAATGTGCACAGTTTTAATTGAGGAACAGCAGTAGAAGCCAGCCCTTGTGTGTCTGACAGGTAGTGGCTAACCAGTTTGACCTAATTTTTGTTTAGCATCTAAAAGGGAATGGTTAATTTTTTGGCAAAGGAGGATTGTTATACAAATGTGTGGGAGCCTATGTTTATATATATGTACAAATACATATATATAGTAACATCTTATTAAAAGAAATAATCACTTTTTGTTTGTTTTGTATAGTGCAATTCATAGCTGCTATTTTTTGTGGGTACTGTTAGATGGTATTCTACTGGATGCCAAAACCCGGTAACAACTCAGGGTAAGAAATGAAGCAGAAAAAACTACAGTGGAATTCTTCTAATTTATATTCAGCTTAGGCAATAAGGATCAGAAAAACTGATACAATTCAACCAGCACTAACAGGCATGTTAGTTTTGTTGTATGTCTTTTGATACTAAATGACCTGGTTAAAAAGGTTCTTGTAAATGAGCACTGGACCTTAAAGCAAATGAAGAACTGTGAAGGCAGTTTTGGTGTATAGGCTCAGGGTTGTAGGGTGCTGCTTAATGTTTTAGGCATGGAGACACTATTCTCTCTTCTGCACTAATAAAATTTGAAACAGTGAGGAAGAAAGTTGTAGCACTAGAAGTATTTTTCTGTTTTCTTCCTTATGATTTCAATGGACTAAGTTTAACAATGTATGGTGAATATGACTGGGCACAAAAAATGCTAGTTCTAAAAATCTGCCCTAATGTTGCACAGTCAAAATACCTGTTTTATGGAGTGCTTTTCCTAGAGTTGTGCAGTGATCTAAGTTAAAAAAAAAACAACCAAGCAAGCAAGCAACCAAGCTGAATGGTTCAGACTCCCTCTGAAATGACAGGCTCCAAATAAGCTAAACTTTATTGTCCCAGGTGTCCTCCCCAAGTCTGGAGAGGTTGTACATGGCAAAGAAAAGTTACTTCTTCAGTGGATAAGTGCTAATAGTAGACTGGATGATGAATTATCCGATTTGCTGGTCAGCAGATGACTTGGTTTTTGCCCCTGGTACAGAGAAGAGATCTGTGCTGTTCCTCATTCATGCATTTTTTTCTGTATACTTAAGCTCATGTAGCTCTTCTAGGTTTCCTGACAGATGGACTGAGATGCAGGTGTTCACATCTGGGACCAGATGCAAGGTTTTGCTACATCTTTTCTCCAACTAGCAATAAGTCCGGAAAAAAACCCTATGAGTTGGGAAGTGCCAAGCTGTTCCCCAGTTTCCCTCCATTTCTGTGGCTTGCAGAAGATAATAACTAAGAAAATGTGACTTTTTGATAACATTTTTGGGTGGTATTTTCAATTTGCTTTTATTTCTCTTGAATTGCAGTGATTTCTCATTGTGAAATGTCCTTAAATTTTATTAGCAAATACTGCTTAGTACCAGAATAAATTTGGATTGAAAGATGGCTTGAAAAAAATATGACTTCTGCTATGGCTTCAGGAGAACTAGTGAACAGAAAAATATTTGCACAGAGGTAGCAGTCAGCCCAGAATGCTTTATACTCAAAGAAGCCATGAAAAACCCTTGAAGTAGACCTACTTGAAACAATCTTCACTCTTAACCTTAAATGAAGACATGAAGAACTTCTCTGATCTGAAATAAGATAGTAGCTTCATTCCCCAAATAAGGAATTGAATAGCCTTTCCAAAATTTCCTACTCTTCAATGTTATGTCATTCCAATTATTATTGTTACTCATATAAATGTCCAATCAATTTGGGCCTTTGAGGTTTACGTCTCAAGGAAGACCTGCAAGCTTGGATCCCACGGTTTGATTGCACATGGTATGAAAAGAGGTAGTTCCCTGAGTGGTTTTGCATATCCTACCTTTTAATTTAGTTGAGTGCCCTTTGTTCTTTTCCTTTCTCATGCACGTGTTCATTTCAATCTCTTTTCACATGAAAGGTTTTCCATGCCCTTATTTTGTCACCTCCCTTTCCTGAAAATAGATTTCTCTTTACCAGGATTTGCAAATTAGCACAGTCAAAGGCAATTTTGTTTTCATGGCTATCTTTGTTTTGACTGTTTGTTTCCAAGAGAGACGTTTTCTTCAAAAACTATCTTCCTGTGCCTGAAATTTTTAGGCAAAACAGAGTCTTGGTAACAACTGCTTTATGTTTCCTCTACTCCTATGACAGTCGTAGCTGCTTCTGCCAGGACTTATTTTGGCATCTTTATCCTTTGAGTGTGAAACTCACTCAAGGACACCTGCCTTTTTCTCAGTGGGGTAAACCTGCCTACCATGAGACTTAGCAAAAGCACCACACAGAACTGCAATCTCTTCTAATTCCTACAAATAAAAAGAGTGTAGTTGTTTCCATACAGGTTTAACTTATTTAGTTGAAAAAAACCACGGTTTGTCACTGTTTGTGATAATTTCAGTGTTATGCTTGATTCAAGAATCCTTAATTTACTCCGGCAAGTGCTTAAATGCTGTGGTGAAAGAGGTTACAGAAAACCTGCAGACAGACAGATAGCGTCCGTGTGCAGCTGGTTTCTGGAGAAAAAGGTGGCCACTTTCTGAGTTGTTTGTTTGCATGAAAGATAACATTATCATGATATTTTCTCAGCTGTGCTTAAGCAAAAGGAAACCACTGGCCTTTGCCTTTTGGGCATTAATTTCCCCCATTAGTCCATCTTCCTGATGATGTATAGTGTCACCAGTTGTTTTAAATATAGCTCAACTCAAAGTAACATGGCAGAAACCGTATACCTGTGTTTCCTTCAATTCTTTAGCCTGGAACTGCTTTTTTATGTTTTTGTATATTCCTGTTAACCATAAACACCAATCTACAACTTGCTTATTTTGCACATTATTCACACTGGATGACTACTTCTAGGGTTAAATTCACCCATAGACAGGAAGAGACACTGGTCAGCACACCACCTGAGGTGTTCTCTCAGTTTGTGCAGTTGGTCACCTTCTCATCTGGGTATGCAATTGGTGTTAATTTATATAAACTCCTGACTTGTCTACCTTGATGACCTACAAGCTCACTTTTAGCCTTCGCCTGAACAGTTCTGTCATGATATTTAACTTACGAGTTGTCAATTTTTGACAAATCCAGATTTTTTAGCCAGAAAGGGCCTTTACCTCATTTAATCTGACTCTAAAATCTGCTCTTTGCTGGGGACTTTGGTGTGAACTCTGCAGAATTTCTGAACTCCGTGGAAAACAATCACATTGAAACCTCGCTCCCATAATTCTGGATCTGACAAAACAGCAGATTAATCTTTGATTCAGTGCTAAAAGCTTAAGCAGAAAGTTCTGAGGGGCTGAGGGTGAGAACACCTCTGTTTTGAAGGTAACCATGATAAGTGTTTAAGGTGCAAGGCACTTGCACCTTCATCTCAGATAAACTGACAGGCATTCAAAGCAAAACTTTAAGATTGGTGTGTAAAAAGTTTCAATACAGTTTCAATATTGGGGCTGGATTGACAGAAGTATTTCAAGTCCTGAAAAAGGACTTGAATATGTAAGAAGAAATTCCTGCTGGTCTAGGCGTGATTCCCAATGTCCTATCACGTAATGATTTGCCAGCAGAAGTCACATAGCTACTAGAAATTTCAGTGTCAGAACTGCTTTGTTTTTTTGTTATGAATTCAAGGAGAAATTAGCACCAGCTCAGGCTTCTCTTGTAACAGTAAGAAGAGTCTAATACTGTGATTTTGTGTAAATGTGTCCCAGTTCCCACCTGGGCGATAGAGAGCTTAACACAGTTGTCTTCAAGCAGGCAACATACTGGAGACCCCCAAAGAGCTGTCTGTGTATATAGTACTAACTTCAGTCCCTGTTTCCATACCTTAACCCCCTTTGGTGGAGGAACACTTCATTTACCATCCCATCTGCTCTCTTTAGATGAACTCCTTCGGTTTTGCTGTATATCTCAAACATGGTTTATGTGTTTGATAAGGAGAAGAGAAGCCTGGGTTTGCAGATTATAGAACAATAAAGAAGCCTGACAAACTGAGTGGGTACAAGGCCAACACTGGAAATTTTTATGAACAACTACTTGTAGCTATGCAAATTGTGCCATATCCCGGGACCAGCTAGGTAGACAAAGGGCTTTCCCTTTACATCCTTTTGAAGACTCAATAACTTGTCCAGATAAGAAGTCTCTGACCTGTTGAGGCAAGTTACCTTCCCTTCCTCTGTGTCCAACGATGCACGGACTGAGTTCCCATGGTCAGTATAGGAAATTCACAAGGAATGAATTCACAAGGAGTGATGTAAAAACCATGACACCTTTTGGCACCTCATATAGTCCTGGGGTGACCTTCAATAACTATACTCTAATCTTTTTTACAACTGTTGTTTAAATAATTGTGCTTTCCTTGACCATGATAATCAGAAGGGAAATGTCACCACAAATACACTCCAGAGGAAAAGAGGGAGTTGAGTGAAACCACAATGTTCCCAGTCTTGGCTATATTCAGACTCATGAAACTTTTGCCTCCGGATGTTAGATCAGATAATAGCACATAGATAGACAAGCCACATTGCCTAGAATAAATCCTTCAGTAATGGGTGCATTAAAAATGCAATAGACAGATTAGATGGATTTATCTTTCTGTTTCAGATAATAAGAAAAAGTGGTCATGAGTAGCTGAAGAACTCTTGAGGCAAAAGGCCATATGGACACTGAATTATCTTGAACCCTAGGCCTGCATCTATGGAGAACAGCACTGAGGAAGACTCTTGCCAGACAGAGTTCAGACCTGGAATTGTCCTGAGTTTTTATGAAGTAAGTCATTAAATGGCTTCAGCATGTCAATCTTCATCTGTTTCAATCTGAACATCACTAAAACTTCCCTTTTAGCTGCAGACTCTATGGGAAGGAAGCTCATTTGATTAGGGACGAATTATTCCAGTTTTTGGATCCAGGAGTTGAAAGTCAGAGGAGGAGTCCTAAAAAGAGATGAAGTAGGCATCATTAATTAAATCCCTTTATATCTAAATTATTTCCCAAACTCCAATGGCATCAGTCCCAGGCACCCCTTAATCTTTCTCTGATGTTTTGAGTAACCAAGATGGGATATTATAGACTCCCTACCCTCGCCTTTCCATCAGCCTGCAGCTAAATATCCCCCTCCAAACCTTCCAGAGATCCATCTCTGTGCTATGCTTGTTTGCAGCAGGTCTGGCTTGATCAGGAGGGTCTGAAATACAGAGAAGAGGCTGGTGCTGGATTTTGGCAGCTTTATTAATGCTTTCTGTTTTCCCCTTCCTTTTCCTGTTACAGCTTTCTGCTGCACTTGCCAGAAAAGATGCAGATTGGGGTTGGTTGTTGTTCCTCACAACAAACTGTAAGTAGTTCAGAGGAAGGACTGTGGCTTTTTTTTTGCCTGTTTATGTACAGCATACACAGTAGTATCTATAGATGTAGACACCTCTAAGGTAATACTAATACTGATGTTAAAAATAAAATGTTTGTGGTTCTAGTCCCATTTTTCAATCCACCCTTATATAATCCTCTTCTGGGAAAAATAATAATAACGAAAAAGGCTGGAGGGGATGTGATTTCTTTGTTAAAATCATGTGTACTCCACTGCCTAATCACTCAGGGGTTTGTGCTGATACTCTTGTCTCACACTGTTTTCCTCTGAAGGTTTACTGTGGGCTCAGACTATGCAGTTCAAGTTCTTCTGTTTTAATAAGTTGCTGCACCTTTGCCCAAGGCTGTGATTGAATATGTGGGCAGTTACTGTGGTTCAGCTGACACTTGGAAACTTATTATGTGGTGTTAACTTGATTTTGAATTTGCACCTTGGGGGGTTTATTTAACTCAAATATTCATTTTTATGGTGCCAAGCTGAATCAAAAGTTCCAAATTTCACTCAAGTGAAGAAAAGTCCAAACCTATGGAAGTTTCAGCACAAACATAATTGACGGTGCTAGGGAGTAGGTAGAAATGCCTTCAAAATCTGAGAGGATTTTACCATAACTGTTGGCAAACCGCATCTGAATTTCAAGCTTGTATAGACTTAGGAGATAAGAAGTGTTATTGGCATTTTTTGTTACATGGCGTACGTTTCACAGCAGTCCTGTGCCATCCTGGCTCTACCAAAGACAGTTTGAATGATTTTCCCTGGTGCACCAAAACACCTGTGGGGAGACCAAGGAGAATAAGTTGTCAGGGTGTGGAAGAATCTGTGGAGCATCTTTGGTGCTGCTCATTGCTGACAAGATGTGTCTGGTCTGATCTGGTCTGACTGTTTCAATACTCTCTGTGAGCACTTTCCCTGGTTGGATGACAAGGCACGATCCTCCTGATGACTGTTTATGAGAAGGGTCCCAGGTCTGATGGCACAGCTCTGCTGATGAAAGATTCAGACCCAAATGCCCATGCTGCATCTTGAAGAATCTCAGCAGTTGAAAATAAGTGAGAGATCTTTCAGAGATTTTAAATGTGTTTTTCTTCCAGCAGTGACACCTATGAAATGATGACTATTTTACCAAAAAGCCTCACCATCACTGCTGTAGTCTTTGTATTGCCTTGCTATTGTAAGGGGCTATTCTAAACAGTATGTAACAAACAAAACCACAAATCTAGGATGATGTCTGCTTGGTCAAGGGCCATAATAGTCTCACAAGTCCTTGGCTTAGCTAAGGAAGTGGCATAAAAAACCCACTGTGGCAGCATAGGCTATAGGTAGAACTATAAATATTTTCAGAACCATCACTGTAATTATTTCTGGCTACTAAATACTCTTCCAAAAAAAAAAAAAAAAAGAACAAAATAATAAGGTAATTATAAGTGTTAAGTGCCAGATCTCCATCGTCAGAATAGGCCATAAAGACATTTCAGACAGAAGGGTTAGATCGGGAGGGTGGGAGCAGTTTTTAGCTGCAGGGCTGGAATAGACATGGTCCACCCCCCAGGCAGTCAGGGGTGGGGCTGCGGCATCCTTTGGCTCCTTCCCTCATCAATCTGCCCTGAGAGATAATATTTTCCCTTCCCCCAAAGCACTCTTAATCTGAAAAGTGAGTGGGTGAAGTGGGAGCAGAACGTGGAGGGCAGATGAATTAATAGTGGCAAGGGCATGTTTTCACATATGCTAACCCATGTGTATGATTCGTAGGAGTAATAAGTCAATCTCTCTCTGCCTACTGGGACAGAGGGTTCTAAAGGCATCATGGCTGAACTGGGAGAAAGCTTGAAGACAGGGCACGAAGGCAGAGGCTGTTCAGGGAGTTCACGTTCCAGCACTTCTAGTAGCATCTATTATTAGAGTTCTGGCTTGTCTAAAAATGTTAAAAATAAAACGGTGTTGCCTGGTACAGCATGGGGTGCAGTGAAAGATTAATTATGCTGTTCTGGATTTAATTTTGGTGTCCTTACACACCCTAACCTCATGTAAGAGTGGACTCACCCTATATGAGAGAAATATGTTGTGGGTTTTTTTAAAGCTTAACATCCTTTTGGTCTTTCATGCAACCCAGTGCTTGAAGGGGGGATGTGGAAGATTCATTTGTATTCTGTAAAGTCACTTGCTGTGCATGAGGAAAATAGTATCATGCCACAATGTGATGTGAAGGTAGCTGGACCAGGCAACTCTTTGGAAGGAGCTGCCACAGTTTCTTGATGATTTGAAGTACATGTGAACTCATTGTCTCTGCTTATCAGCTGATGTAAATCAGCAGAGCTCCTCTGACTTTATTAAAATTTAAGCTGATTTCAATGAGGATTTGTCCATTTGTGTTCACAGTATTCATTAGATGACAATATCTGATGAATAACAATAAAAAAACACTGTCAGAACTCTGATAACAATGGCTTAGAAGACACTAACACTGGCAGGATATACCTCAGCATTTAGTAAATATTCTGTCAAATTAGAAAAGAAATCGCAAGCCAGGGAGGCTGGAAAAATCTCAGAATGTGTTTACAGGATCCTTTAATTCAGTGCCATTTCATTACATTGCCAAAATTAATCACTGTCTTCAGCTCCTGTCTTGGCTTCTTATTTACTGCTAACTTGATCTCCTTGGTGAGATTTTATTGCTCCCAACCATCATGCTCTTTTAACATAAGATCTGATACAGATTGCAAAGAAATGAATAATGTAGGGAGCAAGCAAATTGGAACTTAAGGGTCACGTGTGACTCTGTTAAATGTAACACCTATTCCATTAAATACATGGTGTATGTACAGCCTCATGTCCTTGCATATGAAATAATTGGATTGCAAGTTGTTAGCTACCAAGAATGAGAAGCATGGATGTAATGGCTAAGCAATGCGCTTTATCAAAGTAACAATCCAAAGAAGAGAGTGGTCTGCCCACAAGCCTTCCTGCAAACAGAGCATCCCCAGTGCTGCCAGCCTGCCACTTTGTTGGAACCCAGCTGTTCCCTGCTCTACCACCTCCAAGTGGCATGAAGTTGGCTTTCACATGAGAAAAGCCATCCCAACGTGGGACATGAGGAAAAGAGAGACAGCTCTGTTTTGTTCAAAACCTGGGTTTGATTTGGATTAAGCCTCTGATGTGCTGTGTAACTACAAAATGCTCTTTACTGAAACTCTTCTATCTCATGGTTTTGGGGGGTTTTAGGTTCGTTGTTTGGGGTTTTTTTGTATGTTTGCTTGTTTGAGGTTTTTTTGGTTGGTTGGTTGGTTTTTTTGCTTCATTGCCATTTTTAAGGCATGGGGACTGTATTTTACTTTCTCATAGCATTCTGAAGAATCTGGCTGCCCATGGCTTGGATGGATATATGTCTCACTGGGTAAAAAAATGGCTGGATGGCCAGACCCAGAGAGGTGTGGTGAATGGAGTTAAATCCTTTACTGTGAGGGTGGTGAGGCACTGGAACAGGTTCCTTAGAGAAGCTGTGGATGCCCCATCCCTGGAAGTGTTCAAGACCAGGCTGGATGGGGCTTTGAGCAGCCTGGTCTTGGGGAAGGTTCAACAAGGCCAAGTGTCGGGTCCTGCATTTGGGTCACAACAACCCCATGCAGTGCTACAGGCTTGGGGAAGAGTGTCTGCAGAGCTGCCCGAAAGAAAAGGACCTGGGGGTGTTGGTCAACAGGTGGCTGAATATGAGCCAGCAGTGTGGCCAAGTGGCCAAGAAGGCCAACAGCATCCTGGCCTGTATCAGAAATAGCTTGTACAGTAGGACTAGGGAAATGATTTTCCTGCTGTACTCAGCACTGATGAGGCCCCACCTCAAATACTGTGTCCAGTCCTGGGCCCCTCACTACAAGAAGGACACTGTGGTAGTCTGTCCAGAGAAGGTCAACGAACCTGGTGAAGGGTCTAGAACACATGTATTTTGAGTAGTGGCTAAGAGAACTCGGGTTGTTCAGCCTGGAGTAAAGGAGGCTCAGGGAAGACCTTATCTCTCTCTACAACTACCTGAAAGGAGGTAGTAGCAAGGTGGGGGTTGGTATCTTCTCCCAAGTAGGACAAGAGAAAATGGCCTCAAGTTGCTCCAGGGGAGGTTTAGGTTGGATATCAGGAAAAAATTCTTTACCAAAAGGGTTGTCAGGTGTTGGAACAGGCTGCCCAGGGGGAAGTGGTTGGGGGCACCATCCCTGGAGGTATTTAAAAGACGTGGTGCTTAGGGACATGGTTTAGTGGTGTTTTGGTAGTGCTAGGTTAGCAGTTGGACTTGATGACCTTAAAGGTCCCTTCCAACCTAGAAAATTCTATGATTTTATATGGTGTCTAGCACAACGGGACCCTTACCCTAGCCGGATCCTTTGAGCTGCACTGCATGTTTCTTAAAAGATCTCTCTAATAAAATGCTAGGACATAATAATGGCAAATTCTTGACCTTTAAAAGATCAGACTAAGCCCACCTCACTGAAGAAAAAAACCCCTCCTTCTTCCCCAAAATTCATAAGAACTCAAAATATTTTCAAGTATTTTGAAATAGGTTGTGCATGGGGAAATTGTGCCAGTTGCTTCTGCGTGTCTTGGCTAGATTTATCAGACTGGTAAGAGAAGTGTTCACAAAAGGAGCAAAAGCTGTAATGAATGAAAGCCATATGGCTGGCTGAATCCTTCAGAAAATATCCCCTAGTGCATCAATGAGAAAGTGGGTGTTAACCTGGCTCAGACAGGGAGCCTGTTTTGATATCATAAAAGATGGCTAATGATACTTAATCACTTTCTTTCCCCATGTCAGCACTTCCCCCTCAACAACTTCATTGCCTCTGATTAGTAACAACCCATTTTAATCGGCTAGTGATGATGAGCCCCTTTGACATAAATAGGTGAAGCTCCAAGTGACAGTGATGTTGCTACTATTCCTTATCCATAGCACAATAAGGACCATATCTATGACTGAGTGTAGGACACTATTGCACAAGGTACATGAAAGGCAGTATAAAAAAGACATTTCTCTGTCCTGAAGGACAGATGTAGCTAAGAAAGTTTAAACAGAACTATTATTTCAATGTTAGAGAGGAAAGAGAAGGCATGGAGGTAGACCTCTTAAGCCTCAACTGTGGCCATCTTTGCATCCTGTTCTTAGCCATCTTGCAGGCACTAGGGTCTTTTGCATTTGCTTTGAGATCCTTCAAAGAGAATCTATGGATGAGGGCCAGTGCAAATCATCACATTGCAGGTTTTAAAGCTAGGGCACAAGTTGAGAGACTGTTACAGTGTGAGCCACCTGATAACAATCTTAGAAGATATATTTTGGAATGATAGGTACCAGCAATCAGGTCTTGCAAGGGCATATAATTATTGTGTAATAATTTCCCATTTGTCATACAGGGTTACATGCTTTCATAAGGTGTGGAGTTGCTTTTTACACAGTAGCCATGTACCCTGGGGCACCTGATCCTGAGTGAAATTGCTGCACTGGAGAATTCAGTGATCTCTGAATAGACAAATACTCCATTTCTGTTACTACCTGATGATCTTTTTTATTGTCTATGTATCTTAAGTCTCATGGAGATGCTCATTTTCATCCTGCAAGTGAGCTCAAATAGTTGTAGGAATAGTTGTGTGTCCCAGTGTTGGACATTTCAGCAGTCTGCTGACTAACACATGGAAGACAGTAGCTCAAAGGCAGAAGTTATAAAGAAGTATGATGCATAGTTGGGAAAGAGTATGCTCTGGGATTAAAATTAAACATGGAGCATAACACCAGACATGCTTGGAAATAGTGATTTAAGTAAATAGTTCCATAAGCAGCAGACCAATGAAGCAGCCTTTTGACTGACCCATGATACCTCCTTTTCCTTTTTTGTTTGATCTGGAAGAAATGGCAGACACTGTAGATGGTCCAGACCTGCATGAGTGACTGGGCAGTCAACACTGCTTCTTTAAGAAGCAGGCTGAAATAAATGCCATATCCTTCTGATGTTGGTAGGCTGAAAAAGTGGCTTTCCAGGCTACAGGCAACCTCAATACATGTTTTATAAGGTCTCTTGTAAAAACTTCTTTCCATTAAGAGCTCTACCCTCCTATCAGATTTGGGTGAATTTGGACAAAATGCATTCAAAAAGTTCACATAAGTCTTGTTTCCCTGAGAAAGCAGGATCTGTAAATTGTATGTGAAGTTATTTCTGGTTTTCTTGAAAAAGTTGAACCAATTCAAGCCTATCAACAAAGAAAGAGGATCTGGGAAGGCATTTGGGCATAAGGAATTGGTTGCTCACATGGGCAGCTGATTCAGCCTTAGGACATCGTTCTTCATGGTGAGAACTTCTGAATAGCTCCTGGTGCCAAAACCAAACCTATGCTCTTCCTCCACTATTCTACTCACAGCAGAACCTCCACTGCTGTTACTGCTTTCCTGTACTCCTCTGCCTTACCAATACAGTTGCCGTTTCTCCACTTTGTGATACTTCAACTTTCTTTTCAAGGCCAAGATGCTGAAATTCTGCAGGAGGTAAGAATCCCACGTTTATAAATACTGTTTAATTTTTTTTTATGGTTTCTATTCTCATGGACAGAGCCATGAGGTTGAAAATGTGGCTCAAATGCTAAAACTTCAAGTACAAATTGAAAGATAAAAAGCCCTCAAATGCTCTCAAAGCTGAGAGAGTTATCATTTTAAGCTGGTAATGCTGAACATCGAGTTGCTGTTGTTATGGACTTGCTGGCTGAGATTCTTGGAAGGTATAGTTGTGGGTAACAAAGTAGAAATCAATAGAAATACATTGACTTGCACTAATTGGTGTACACCAACTGCCTTCTTGTCTCTTTCAGTGCCACACACTGATATATCTTCTGCTTTGCCTTTGACTACTCAGGCATGAAGAACAAATGAATTCTAACACCATTACACTCCACAGCTTTGAAAGAGTGGAGTAAATGCTGGACACTTCATCTTTTTTTTAGCTCCATTTGGGCTGAAATCCTGACTTAATGGAACTCCATGGTAAAACTCTGACTTCAAGGGATTTTGTTCTTAGAGTCTTACTGTCTCTGTTCCTGACTTGTCCAACATGGCCCTGCAGGTCACACATTTGCAAATGCTCTCCTCCCACAATTACGTTTGCCTTGTCTGTTTACATTGTCATTTATTTTCAAAAGGCTACAGCTCTTCTGGGTTTGTAGGTAGGCTGTCAGCAGGGCCTTGAACTGGTGCTGCAATGGTTAGCAGTGTTATCATGAAGATCCCTTCTAACATAAAAGGTATATGCAAAAAAGATATTTGCTCATTTTTAATATAAAAGGTAAATGCAAACCTCTTATGACATTGAATAACTGTCCCTGGAACTTAATTTGGGTAAACACCCTAAGGTGAAGCTTTCATCTGAACTAGAGGTGAGTCTGAACTTATTAGGGGTAGCATCACATTTTTGAGAGGTTCATATTTGCATCCATGAGCCTATCTGTGATCTTCAGTCTTTTGAGTCTGCAAATTTTGTCTGGAGGCTTTCCAGGAAAGAGGTATTGCACCTCCCACTTTAAGCTTTACAGGAAAAGTCTTGCTCTTGAAACTTTGGAGGAAGGTCTGTACAAATCTCACAGTACTTGGGCTGGATCTTATTCTGAAGGCAGATAAAAGTGTTGAAAGCTCAGTTGGGTATATCTGCATGCACTTCCCTCATATTTTTGATTAGAATGAGATATAACCTGAGAGTTTAGCCTGTCATAGCCTGTGGTTTCTAGTCTAGCAAGTCACACCTCTGTGCAATGTAGACATATATCCCTAAATGGATAACACCACTGCAGCTCAACAATGCTGAGTTCCCCCCTGGGCACAAGCTAATGAAGGTGAATCAGAGCTTCATGCTGACTTGAAATGTGCTAACAAATCTTTCCAGGCAATGGGCTACCATCTTCACAAATGGCTTCTATCTCTGGCTGTGAGCCGAGTGTGCCAGACAAGCCAAAGTTTTTTGTGCATTTTCATCTGGTGCTGTGCACTCCAGTCTGGGAATTTCTCCTCGCGCTGAAGCTTACCTGAGCTTGCAGAGAAGATGTCTAGTATGAAAAAAATAGACTTTGCAATAACAACAACAACAAATGCCATTTGGTTTACACGCTAATCAGCTAAAGGTATTGTCGATACACAAGACCCATAGGAAAAACAATTAACTCCACAATGAGAAACACAGCAAGCGATGCAGCATGTCACCTTATCACATCATGAAGTAAGAGACTACATCAGCAGCATAATCAACTGTTACTCCATTTATGTCCTGTCCTATTTGTGTATGTATTTCGGTGTATTTTCCGGTATATTTAACTATTGTTGTGTGACTGTCATGGGAAGGAATCGGCATTCAGTGCCATATGTCTTGGGCATATAATAAAGATTACAAGTGAAAATAAATAAATTCCTCCAACTTGGCCAAGTCAAAGTCTGAAAAGGTGCAGTTCATTCTGTAATGACTGTCGTACTTTGTATCAAATTAATTTTTCAGAACCCCCTATCCCTAAAGAAATCAAGATAGTCTATCAAGATACATTTCTCTTTCATTATCTCTAAATGCATGGCATCTAAATACTTAAAGGCCTAATGTCGACTCATTAAACAAAAGGATGCTTATTTCCACAGTCACTGTTCTGTGCAAATTGAATGAGTTTAAACATAAAAATAATGTGAGTAGCTCAGTCTTCACCAGACAGGAAGATTTTCCAGACTCATACAGAAGTTTGACAGCACTGAAAAGTTGCTGAAGAACAACCGAGCAGAGAGTAATGGTTCAGGTGACAGAATAAAACTGCAAAAGGGTCTTGGTAGTCCTTATGAGGACCATCTGCAAAAATCTGTCTGTCTGTAACACGTACAGCATTGGAAAAACATTGACAATTTCAGTGAACAGAAATGTGATGTTTCCAAGACAAGGGCAGTACACCAATGATGATTACATTTGGTTTTTTTTTCTCCTCAAAACTCAGATGTTATGAAGTTCAGCCACAATCTTTTCATTTAATGGTTCAAAGCAGTTATTCTCTCCTCATTAGCTGATGGCACGCTGCAAATTGCTTAAACCCATTTGTACAGGGAAAGGGAGATGGGGTCTTTTCTCATCAATCATTTTGGCACACAGAAGTTGTGGCTGCCTCGGAGCCAGTGGCAGTAAAGGAGGAGCCCACAGATAATGAAGACAGCTGCTGTCCTGGATCACATCACTGGTCTCCAGCCCCCCACCTAACACCCCATCCCTCAGAGACCTGAGCTCTCCCTCCTACATCATGTGTGTCACTAATTACGGGATGGTTTGTGTGTGTACGTGTGTGTGTGTGTCTCCTCTCTCTCCATATTCCAATGTTGACAAACATTTGCTGCAACATTGCTGCACCTCCAAGAGCAGAATGAGCTCTTCTCTTCCTATACCTGGTCACTCGGTTTACTTACCCTAGAGATATCTTAATACCTATAATTTCTAGGGTGAAAAATGTCATTCAAAGTAGCCACTTGTTCTCAGAAGTAGAGTGATACATAAAACATCTATCAATCGCATTACAGCAAATTCACTTGTATCTGAGATGAAGTATCATAAATAAAGGATCAGGGAAAAAAAATCCACAACAACTAACCACAAACCCTAAAAAGAAGGTTTGAGAAATCACAAAATGTCCTTATGGAAAAAACACCTGGCTGTCTGGAAACTATGAGGGAAAGACAGCAGATCTGAGGTAACTTAGGGAATGAGAATGATTCCACATCAAAGCTCTAAAATGGAGTGAGAAATCAAAAAACACGGACTCAAGGACAGTATTATTTTCTTGTTTTACTTCTTCTAATTGAGATCCTTGTTCAATATCAGCAGAAAGTGATTCACTCCATGCATTTTTAAATTCTTGTATGACCCAAGGACTCACAGAGAGGCAGAACTCAAGTTAATAGTGATGGGCATTTGCAGAGAAGTCACCTCAGAGGCAGAATATTTTACTACACCTTTATCAAATCAGTATTAGCATGTTTTTAAGAAATAGTATAGACACATATAAACACAGAATCAGCTTTTATTTTCTCATTCAAAAGCTGAGAAAACTTTGAGACCTAATAAAATATTGAATGTTTTGTGAGAGCGTCTCAGCATTGTGTGTAAAGGTGGTTATTGTCAGGTCCATTTCTTTTAATCAATTCCCTTTTGTTTAAAGATTGTGACACTTCATGTTTACTTTCCAGGAATATTTTAGCAGCTGATTTTTACTGGCAGAGACATTTTTGAAAGTCAATGTCAATGTTGCATATGGGCATATCTGAGGAAACCAAATTTAAAATTTGTACTTGTGCCAAGAGGTTGTTCCACACACATTCAATTGGGGAAAAGGCAGAGTCCCATCTGATTGATCTGACCAACCCAATTCTTAGCTATGCAGCTTCAGAGTATGTTGGGATCATCTCAGCAAACTGCTGCAGATTTCCTGGGATTGCATTTTCTGCCAGGTCAGACTCTTTGGAAATTCCTTGGTGTGTGTATTTTCCAAGGCATAATTACAGACTATTAGATGTGCTTGCTATACACCCATACACGCAGACATGCGTAACCGTGTTATGCAAATGTTGACCGTAACACAAATCATGTTCCTTTGCTTCATGCCCATTTGCATTTCCTGGTAACTTAAAAAAATAAGGTTCATCTAAGAAATGGGCTTCCAATCGACACCCTTGTTGTGGACCTACCCCCTGCCTCCAATCCCATCAGAAATTTGGAGGGAGCTCAGATGCTTCTCCAAACATTGGTGGTTGGCCCCAGCACTGATTGGAACTCCTCATTTGCTTTCATTATCTGATGGGTGACAAGTCTGAACGGCTTGCTGTGTGTGACTAAATCCACCACAGGAGCTCACAAATCCCAGCCTTTTTGGAAGTGAAAGCTTCCTTTGGCCGCAGTTCAAGCTTTCCTGTCAGGACATTTCAAACACTCCCATCACAGGAGTTATTGCTCATATGGGAGCAGGTATGTTAACACATTCCTGGCAAATTACCAAGCAATGGAGCACAGACTCAGTGAAGGTTTTGATGGATTTGTGTTTAGGCTTTTTGAAAACTTCTCTTAACAATGGGTGATCAGTGGCTATTGAGCACATTTTATGTCTTGCGCACTTCATCTATTTATACAGGGAAGGTTACGGGATGATTTGATCACGTATATACTGTGGTCACCAACACAGGGAGAAGCTGTTTGAAAACAGAGGGCTTTTCAACCTAGCATGCAAATGTTTAATTGGATTTGAAACCTAAATGTTGAAGCCAGACAAATTTGGATTGAAAATAATGGACACATTTTTAGCAGTGATGGTAATTCAACAAGAGAGCAACTTCCTAATATTATTGTGGATTGTCCATCATCAGGAAGCTTTTAATTAAAATGGGAGATATGATCCAGCTTGTTGGTTTTCATTCTGTGCTGCAGATACATGGGATGCTTCAAAAACGTTGCAGAAAAGCTGATCTAAGAATAGGTCTGAATTTCTTCTACCTAGGAAAGTCTTCTGGGAACTTTTAAGTGATTTGCAAATAATAGTAAAGCAGATTTAAAAGAATTGGGAGTAGCTGTACTTCCACATCTGTACCCCAAACCAGACTTAGTCCGGAGAAGACCTGTGGTATACATGGGATCTTTTCAGGTGATGTCCTTAAAATCTAAAATTAGGCAAATTTTTCAAAGCATTAAGTCTAGAATATATTGCATTATTTTCTTTCTTTTTCTTCATGATTTTGAATGTAACATGTCAGTTCTGGTGAGGAACACATTTAACATGTGAATGTGAGGAGCTGAACATTTCTCCTAGCTTGCAGAGTTGGGAACCTACTCAAGGTTTATTTACTATATTTAGGTACATACTCTTTGTTTCTACATGACTGTCTGCACAACATGAAAGTGTGAGTGTCTCTACCTACTAATATTATGATGTTCCTCACTTCTGGCAGTCCTAAAATTATCTATAATGATCTTTTGGTGCTTTAAACCTTGTTTTCTCCCTCATGTGGTTAATCCCCTATTTCTCCATTAAAATGTTGGCACCCTTTGGTTAAAAAAGTCTTATTTAAATAAGATGATACAGTATTATTGCATGGGTGGAGTAGTAATGATAATAGAACAGTGTAGTCCATATCAAGATATGTTAAATTCACTGAAAGATGATGACTTTAACACTCTCAAATAGCAAATGAAGCCATTAGTGAGTGGAGCCGTCTCATGTATGCAGCACCACTGAAACAGGTGCTGTGTAAACACAGAACAAAGGGGCTTGTCCCTGCCCTTGAAAAAATTTATTGTTTCAAGGAAATAGGTTAAAAGCAAATGCCAAAAAAGCTTTTCCTTCATTCATTTAACTCTTTTGAATGTACCAGAAGTCAGACAGAATCACAGACCAATGCATGAAATACTTGAGGGACCAGTTTATCTCAGGAACCATCACTGTCTGTCAGGACTATCTACTTCTAGCTTGTTGACATGAAAAAAAATGCAGAACAGATGACTGAAATGGCTGTAAAATACCAAAATTACTACCTAGGAGGGTTTTTTTAATGTTTTCATTTCAAAGGATGTTGTTTCTATGCGGATACTACTGAAGTCCTCTTTGTATCCTGCTTTGGGCTTGTGATAACTGGGGTGAAAATGTTTTTAGCTGAGCATTGATATATGTATTTAAGATTTTTAGCAGTTTTTCCTTGCTGGTTCAGGAAGAGTGACAGGAGGAAGAAGCACAGGAAGGTCTGGGCTCGACTCCTCACTCCCCAGGGAGTTTCAGGCAGTAGGTGGGCTGAGTGACGGACTGCAAAGGAAGCCTTGAGAAATTTGGATCCTCCTTGGGTTGCCCCAGGTGATCAGGTCCCAGTGAAGCTTGGGGAGCTGCATCCAAGCCTGCAGGAGACAGATCAGCAGCTGTTTCGTCTGGCTGCCACCTGCAGAACTCACACGGCTGCAGATATGACATTAAAAGTGAAATAAGCTGATTTTCCCCTTGTAGAAGTTCAGAGTGTTCTTCAGGTTCCCGTGGTAAACATATGCCATGCTGACATCAGTGCCAGATGGGAGATGCCATGTATAATTTTAGAAGATAATTCAGAACTCATTGCGAAATGTAGGCATTTATAACAGTGACTGCCAGGAGAGGGAAGAAACATGTACCATCATGCTCATTCCTCAGAAAGGGGAATTTGCCCAAACACCACAACGGGATGAATCTGGCCAGCTGCCCTCACTGTGGGGAGAGCAAGCCTGATGGCGGCAGTACACCACGATGATACCTGGGGGCTGTTTCTTCATGGTCTAGGCAGCAATGGAGAGCTACCAGCCTCTCTGAGTCCTTCCCACCTTTAGCTATCTCACATCCTGTGAGGCTGTGCCATCTCCGGAACCCTCAGGGCATGGACAGGGCTGTGTAGGATGTCTTGTGGGTCTGTCTCAAAAAAATGTAGTTTGCTGGAGAGTTACAGAAATTCTTTTCTAATTAAGTCCATGGATTAGTTTCAGCCGAATAAGAAAACAGAGATTTAGAGAAAATAAAAACCTCTGAATTTTTCAGTTTAAAATAAATTAGAAATTAGAAAATTGGAAAAAAATTAAAACTAAGAACATGAAATAAGTTGTAAGTAAAATATTAGTAAAATGAAGTAAAATGTTTTGTTTCAGGTAGAACAAGACATCTTAGTTGTACAACACCTCTGCTCCTAGTGATACTTAGTTGTTTGATTTTATTAAGCAATTACACAGGCAAATATGTTTGAGACTACTATGAGTCAACTGCGCAAAACATTTAAGTTCATCTTTTGAATTAAAAAGTCCACAATCTGCACAGTTCTGGGTGCAACTAACTGTTCTGTAACACAGTTATCTGGAAGGACATACAGCCAGACAAGAATCCTGACCCTAAATTATTGCGTGCATTTTTAGTAACCACCCAGCTCTTAACAAAATGACTGTCTTCCCTATGTGCTATGTCAAATCCTGTTGTATAATGTTACTTATCCTGATAGGTATCAGTCGCAATTACTGTCTGCATTCAGGTAGATGTTACTATGTCATTTGGAACAATAACAAAGAAAACAAAATCCTTTTCCTCTTTGAGTGAAGATTGCATCTTCCCAGCATGGGAAATGAGTCTATCATATGCTTCAGGACATTCATCATTTTCATTTAGGGATGTATCCTGGGCATGGTCTGCCATGTTCAGAAAAGCAGTTTCAAATCCATGAACTCTTTCTATGCTTGCTACTGGTATTAAATAGATCAGATCAATGTCTATTGCTGGAAAACGTTTTTCAGAAGAAAATACTATAGGGGAGTTATTAATGGGTGTTGGAAGTGAGAGGTTGACCTGTTAGTTACAGGACTGAGGCTAAAGTTACGAGCCAATGGGAAGAGCACCTGCATTGCTGGGTGCTTTCATCTTTACATTTTATACAGTTTGGGGCTAATACAATAGTTACGTGTTGCACTTTCTGTTGAAATATAACATGTAGCAGAGTTGATACGAGAAACTGTATTTGAAATGTCTCTGACGTCTGGGTCAGGTAATTCAACACTGTGTGGCTTTTAGAGTTTTGCAGTACCTTCACAGCTCATGGAGCCTTCCTTGCCAGCTCCCAGGCCCTGCACTCCTTCTTCTCCTCTCTGCTTCCACTTCTGTATCCAATTATTTATGTCTAATGCCTCGATGATCCCCTTTAGGAGGATGATGTGCTTTATCACTTGTAAGCTGAATCTGTCTTCCCCCAGTCCCTGAGCTCTGGGATTCCTTGAGATCCTTCCCCTAGGAAGCCGTGACGGACCAAGTCATCAGCTCTATAAATCAGAGTTTGCCTCTGCAGGCCAGTGGAAGACCTCTTGAAAAACAGCACATGTATATGCCTGCCAAAGTAGGAGTATAGGTATTTGAAACTGCTGTCTGCTGTTCCTTACTGAGTCTCCGCTCTCTGCTTTGAATGTTTTGATGCTTTCATTTCCATATGAAAGTCAAAATTTTTGTGGTTGCTGTTGTTACCCCTAAGAATTGTGTCCAACTCAAATCTACATACAAGCTTAGGGAAAAGACTCCTCTCTTTGCCAAAGAGGTCTTGGATAAGCATCTACGAAAGAGTTAACAAGGTCACTTTCCCTGTGTTGTTCATTAGCTATGTATCTGTCACAGCCATAAATTGTGAAAACCACTGCTTAAAATACTTCCAGGATTCCTCTGTGTTACCCACAAGCTCTGTTGCATATGTAATGATCACACCGCTCGGTACAGAAGAGTAATTCAGACTGTGGTTTTAAGCTGTCCATCTTTACTGGCAACACGGCATCTGGGGCAGCCGCTGGAATTGTGTTCTTCTGAGGCAATCTCTGTCTATCTGGAATTTTCACCCTTTTCCTCTTGAACTGACATTCTGCGTGGTCTCTTTTTCATCAGCTCTTGCCACCGCACAACTGTTTTGTGGGCACAAAGAATTACTGAAATACAGCACATGGAATTTATTTTGAAGAGCCATCTGTAAGTTAAGAAGTATCAGAACACAGCTGAACTGGAGACTGTTAAGCACAGAGTCTCTTTCTCTTCAGAGACAATTTCTTAGCTGTTCGTACAGCGCCTTGCACACTGAAACTCCTACTGGAAACACCTCCAGCACTGAAAACATGCCTACAGCCCTTCTCTGGCACAGATCCCCTGTTATTAAACCCTTTTTCTCTCTAAAAGAGGGGGCAGCTACATCCAGGCTGCCTGTCGGGAGAGGGCAGTGGGCTGTGCTAACTCCAGGGGAATTGTTTAGAAATATATTAATTTTCACAGACCAGAAATATGCCAGGAGCCATTCCACAATTAAACGGTAGAGATGATGGACTTCTGGTGTCCTGCAATGCTCCATGGGACTGTTTAATTTACTAGCATAGGCATAGGCTTTTTGTCTGTTACCACTACAAGTTCATATAAATACTAAATGTTAACAGACAAAGTACTGGTAGCCTTACTTGCCTTGCAATATATATTATTCCATGAGCAGTAAACTGGGTTTGTCTATCAACAAGACTAGCTCTGACTCACAGCCCAGATTACTCACAGGTTTTATTGACAGACTATGTAGTTGAAAATGTATAGGTGAGCCTGAATATGGCAATGTCAAATCAGGATTTTCTTCTCCCAATAACACACTTCACTCACATGGCTGCAGGGACACACTTTCTTGCTTACTATCTTCACGTTACCATTTTGGATGGTAGAAGTGACCATGTGGCCTGCTTTGAAGAGTCGTGGTTAGACCATACCTTGGAGAGGTGAGAAACCAATGTTTGAAACCCCTCAGGTTGAGGAGGGCCTGGGACCCTCTGTTCCCAGGAACGTCCTTCAGCCATTAGGTCCCTGTGGAAAAAGTGGATGGAGTCTCCTCTTCAAGTTATTTTGTTATGGTTTTGATTTTCGAGGGCACTACTCAGAAGAAGCCTTGAGGTTTGAGAGCTTTCACTACGTGGCCTAGGTTAAGGCCACAGGAGGATGAAGCTTTTGTCTGCCTCCTCCTCTCCTCACTGGAGCCATTTCCTACCCAAGAGCTCAAGAAAACTCCTGGCTTAGCACCTAGGAGCCTTGAATTGCCCTCAGGAGGTGTCTGATCTCGTTCTTGCTTGTATTAGGAAGTCTAGGTGTCTGAGCTATTCTACTAGGGCCAACAACCCACTTCTGAGACATCAGAAGAGATGTCAGGCACCTGAAGATGGATGGTGTAACTCAGATCCCACTCCAGACTCTAACTCCTACGTATACAGGCTTTTGTTATACCTGCTGTAGAGCACCAGTGGTTTAAAATGGTTGAGTCTGCTCTGAAGGATTTATTCTGTCCTGGATTTGGATACATATGAGTGAACAAGGATATGTGCAATCCTGATCACACCTCTAAAGCGTGCTGGTTGCCACGACTTCACCCATGACATCAGTAAACGTGCCCTCAGACGAGCAGCTAGCAAACTAACTGATCCATCAGGCAGTCACTGGGGCCTGCAAATTAAATACAAGACAGTCCTAAAAATCAGGATCATAAATGTTTCAGGCTAATTTATTCTGTAAAGCTGGATTAATAAAGAAGCGGCTCCTCTGTTAAAACATCCTCTGCCAGGGAGCAGCCCACAAAGAATTACAGCAGGCGATTTTTATCTCTTTCCCACTCCTTTTCATTCCACCAAAAAGAAGGATTCATGCGGGAAAGTGCTGACACATCCTTAATCAAAGGTGTGTGAATTGCTCACATCAGTGTAATTTTATTATTCTGTTGCTGGGATACTTTAATAATAATAATAATGGTGATGATGATGCAAAATCTTATTAAGTCATTGAAGGATAATGCTTTGTTTTTCTACATTTATTTTTTAATTTATTAAGGAAGCCTGTTAACGCTACAAGAACAGACAGTATACATATTTTCTATAAATGGGCAGGGAAATTCATAACGAAATGTATTCCCGTGGTTGGCACAGTAAACACCCTGTGGTTCCAAAAAGCATCCAAGTGTTATGAGCACCTTGGAAAACATCAAACAGCGACTAGAAGGAAGGGAGTGTGTTACACGAACATCACTGACTGCTGGGGATATAGTGATAGATTGAAATCTAGCCTTCCCTTTGGAGCTGGGTTTGGGAGGGTTCTTTTGCATGCTCTTCTCTGGCAGGGCTCAAATTTGGCAATTATTTGTTTAAACAAACAAACAGAGAAAAATACCACTGTTCAGGAATGGGACATCATGTAACTTTGGCTCCAAATGCATTGCCCAAAGCAATTTTGGATCAGTTGACTCCTAAGGCCTCTTCCCTGTTTCTGTTGTGATAAAACACCAGTACTCCTGCTTGTGGCCTGTGCAAGATTATGATGTTTAATGTGTTTGTTCACTTAAATTGACTTCTGTCTGGGTATACAAAAGTTGTCTGAGCCTATTTTTATCCTGTTGACAGCCTAATTACTTCCTAAGGCTGCCACCCAAATGCTGCCTCTTTTACCCTGTAACAATTCAGGTGTTAAAAATAAATCATTTTAGTCCCAAAAGCAGTACTCACAATGTGATTTTGCAGATGCTAACCCTTCTTCTCTAGATACTCTCTTGACATGAACCAGTGTGGGATTAGTTGAACATTAATAAGCAAACTTCAAAACCAGGAATATCAGGTTTAAGTGACCGCTACTGGGTTGGGAATTTTACCTTTAAAGTGCTTTGTGGTCGCATATGGAGTGGAAGGGAGAAGCTCTGCAGAAATACATCAGCTCTTAAAAGGAAGCAATTTGACTTGGGTCACAAGAAGATTATACTTATCTCTCTATATGCAAGCAAAAGGTCAAAGAAAAGGGGTTCAATCAAAAAGGAAGCTCTCTTCTGACAAGATGAAACTTGTGTATTCTTGTTACATTTAACAATTTTTAGGAGGAGAGTAGGTGTGAAATTGCACTACAAAAATTTAAAGTGATAGAAAAACTGGAAAATAGTGAAGAGGATTTTTTAGTAGTAGGCTCACTAAGGAAAGTTTAATTTTAGAAGAGAATGTGACTTTGATCTAATGCTGAAGAGTTGCTTAGGGGGAAACTTTAGTGGATCTCTTAATGAGAGAATGGGTCACACTGAAACTCAAAATAAAGCTTTGACAGAGACTAATAAGGGACCCAGAATTAACCCAACAAGGCTGTTTCGAATTTGCCAGCCAAATGAAATCTGAGCCCACAGTGAGTTTTATAGTGACCAGGTGGTGATTTGGCAGCCTGGACCTGAAAGAGAAGGCAAAATATCTCTAAGGAGTTCAGGGGCAGGAAAGCATGTGAACTTCAGTTCAGAGGAGACCAGCCCCAGGCATTCCTTGTGGACTTCAATGTAGCAGAAGACACCAGAGCTGTCTACCTAAGTCAGTCCATTTATTAACTTTACACTAGATACTAGTACATGAGCTACCATGTTGCTGAAAAGAATGACATTAAAACAGGAGGCATTGTGGTGAAAAGTGTTTATCTTTATTGCAGGGTATATTTGCATTTCAAGTGTAGGAAAAATAATAATCTGTAAATTGCAACACTTTATTTTAGCAGTGCTGTGCAAACAAGTACTGTGTTAAAAGTATGTCAGGCTCTAAGTTTCCCCAAAAAAGGTGTTTTATTGAAAGAAGGGAGAGAAATCCTTCAGGACATGCCTAAGGACATATTTGAGGATGGAGACGCTCTCCACAGGGTACAGATGTCAGAGAGTTTACCATAAGGCTGCTTTATTCTACCCTAAAGCTAGAAGAAGAGATAGATATGTAGATAGACTGATCTGTTAAGCAGTAGAGAGAGTAAAAGAACATATATGGAAGAAATGAAAGTTAAAATCCTTTCCTTGTGTACAGGCATTTAAGATGGGAACATTTTCTATTGTCAACAGAGAGAAATGTGTGTATTTGTGTGATAACCGGTATTTTTCTAGGTGGATATTCCAGTAGGCAGAGTTGGAAGAAAAGATCACATATTTATGTTTTTGGAAGACAACACGTCTTTGGGATACTGTTTGCATACTGAAATATTTTACCAGAAACCGTGACATAATTTCCTTTGCATATAGGGTGTAAACATTTATCGAGATGACAGTTTGTTTGGGGGTAGAGGAGTGGAAGTTCTCAGACAAAAGCTCCAGGTCAGAGAGAAAACCCGGGCTAGAGTAAGCTAACAAAAGCATGCATACTACATAGCAGGGATAACATACTTGCTTGGGAGAACTCAAGAGGTAGGTTATAGCCAGCTAGTTTACTACCAACATGACTGTCCAAGTAAAGAAGGGGTAAAAGGACTGTATAGAGCTTTACACATGTCTATAGATGCACCCAATCTCCTCAAACCACAAGTCTAAGAACACTTAGGACAACAGTGCCTGTAGAAGAAATTGAAAAATGATGGTATTTCCACATGTAGAACTTTGGGCTGTCTCTAGTAACTAAACAGAACAAATCAAACTAAACCCCCTTCTTTAGGTCATCAGCAGCATATGTAATAGGTGTGAACATAATAAAATAATTTTACCAAGAAACGGCTCTGTATCCGATAGCCTCCATCTTTCTGACCCCACGCTATGTAGTTGTCTCTCTTCTGACCCTCTTCTCCCACTCAGTCTGTTCTTGCTCCTCTTTTAGCCACCCTGGTGCTGCTCCATGTCTAATTTTGTGAGGGATGTCTCTGGGTGCAAATCCTTCAGGATTTATTTTTGAGGTACGGTATCTCTGAGGTGTATGCATAAACTGCACAAGAGCCTGGCAATTAAAAAGGATGCAGCCCTGAGTTACTCTGATAATAAGTCTGAAAGTGAGCCATTTTTTGGAAACCTCCAAGAAGAGCATTTGACTCCCTTTACAGAGTAGTATGGTCAAAACTGGAGACCACTGGCTGACAGAAACAGCAATAATCTTCTAAAACTTCTGTACATTTGAGATTGATTATGAAATTATTAATACTGGATCCAGAAATGGATTAAACCACTTCCTTCTCTCCACCTGTAGGAAATATCTTTAATTTTTAAAATTTCTTTCTGTTTCTTTCTTTTTTCCTTTTTTTTTCTTCTTTTTTTTTTTTTTGGTCTTCTGTCCTGCTTGCTTTCTTGCTTTCTTCCTTCGTTTCTTTTGTTTTCTTTGCCGTCTTTCCCAAGCGTAGGTTGAGTTTTGAATGTTAATCCAAAGGGAAGTCTTTTCTTTCCTGAACACAGTCTGCAGTATATGTGCTGACTAGTCTCTAGAACATTTTGCTGACTACAGTCAGAGGTAGGCATCATGCACGTCAATATTATTTTAAATAATCTTGTCTGCTTTCAAGAGAAGTGCAGGCTGGAGTTGCCATATCTATAGTTTGGGCTGAGGGCCTATAGTAAATATCCAGGTGATTAGCATACAGTGGCCAGGATAAATATGCTCAGGCATCTAAGAAATGTGTTGGAATCACATTATGCCATCTAAACACACCCTAAGAGATCCTGGCAAAACCACTCCTTGAGCGACTCTGTCTTGTGGTTACACTGTGCAGCTCACCATCAGAAACGCGTTGCAAGGTATGTCCGGAACTTTGTACCTTTTCTAACTCTTTGAGTTTCCTATTTTCATTCGTTTCCTTCTGGAAGAAGTGTGTTTTTATTTTACCATGGTTCTTCTTGTGAAGATTTACTGTGAAAATCTTGCCTACTGTTTCTGCTGTTTTCCCACAAATCCTCTTTTGTGGAACAAACCACATATTTACGTAGAAGAAAAAAAAACAAACCGTAATGTCTGCAGGGACTTTCTATAAATTAGGCATGTTTCGTGCTTACCTAAAAATGGATGCCCTTCTCCCTCAAAATCTTTTCTGTGCACTGCACCATGCTTATCAGTATCTGCTTGTCTTACATTCGTCTTACATCTCTAGGGCTCTTGCTTGCCATTTCCCTGGGTTTCCCCAGCATTTTATTTGCAGTATTTATATAACCCCATTATTATATATAATTATATCTTCTTAATGATCAGTCTGATAGGTGTTAACATTTACCATTACAGAAGGCAGGACCTCTTAAAAATCTACCTTTCATCTAGCTCAAATTAATGACATATATGTATAATACCTTAGAAAAAGCTGACTCGATGAAAGTCATCTTATGCAACTCCATCATGCAATCTGCATGACACCTCATGACTTTACAAATATTACCTCCAGCTGACAATGCTAGGGAGACATTTTGTTCCAGAACAAATCTAGGTTACACTGGGATTAAGCAGAGATATATCCATTCTCTTCAATTTGCCATGCTATCATAACTTTACATGCTCTGTTGACTAAACACTCCTCTTATTTACACAATCAAAATCCTGCGAGTTCATTATACATAATGATTCATTATACATCTCTTACTTTCCCTCCCATTTCTTCTGCACTTAAACAGGTAGCGCCTGATGAGGGCCTGATCCAAAGGGCATGAAGTTATTACTAAGATGACAAGAATTCAGAGCCTCAGGCGTGAGGGGGAAACAAACCATCCAAGAGGAGCAATGTCAAAGAGGACACGTTGTAGAGGAACCAGGGCCATCGAAAAGGCCGCAGAACTTGGTGGGAAAGGAAGGAAAGGATCTGCACAGTCTCCTCGTGCTGCAGGGTTGGTACCATCAGCAAGTGGTAGGTACCATCATCGAAGGCTGTGCCAGCACATTGCAGCCTAGCCCTAGGTGGGAGCTCACTGCTCCTCTCAACAGTCTCTTTTCCCCACTTCACTACATGCCTCTGGACTTCTCTCCAAATTTCCCTCTTCCTGCTCCACCTTTTATTGATCCTGTGGCCAAATTCTGTTAAAAGTCTTCTCTAAGGCTTTGCTAAACTGCCTGCTTCACCATGAGAGCCTCCCTTGGGGGTTGTTGCAGTGTTTGAAACAGCTATTTGTGAAGAAGCACTGTTCAGTGGGGGGCTTTTCTGTGTGTTGTAAGGAAAGATGTGGTGTAAGCAGGAAAAGTAGCCTGAAAAAATGGGAAGTCAGTACTCAGGAGAGACCTCCAGGCAAAGGCAGGTCACTTAGCTAAAATTTATAATTTTGAACCTCAGTATGCAAGGAAGACCTCTCAGCATGATCTTCCTCATTGTCCTGTTATTATTGATCTTAGTGTAGGATCTCTTGTCTAGGACTTTGTATGGGGTGAGAACTTGGTGGATGATTCATTGCTAGTCAGTTTATGAAATAGATGAAGATATAGAGGCAGTGGGAAGAACTAAGTTGCACAGGTCAAGTGAAGGTGAATAGTAGGAAAAGTAAATAGTCTGAAATCTAGCAGATGAATTTGTGCTCTGTAGCTGTGTGCAATATTTTTCAGACTGCAGATCTGTAGCCAGTCAATAACACATTTGCATGTATTCAACATTTCACCATTGACTCCACCAGGCAGGATCAAATTCCATTAATGCATTAACACATCAATACAATGGATTGTTAATTATCATGGATACACCTGCGGAATGAAGTGCTTTGCTCTGAATGCTAAGGGTGAGAGCCTAAGGATACGGTTCAAAGGATGTGGCTCACTCTTAGGAGACTGACTTCTATGAGGAATATTGGTTGGAGGAACAGCAAATTTCTAGAGATGTGACATGTACTTTGCAGTACCCTTGGGGGACAGAAAGATTTTTAAGCAAGATAGACACATGTAGCCTCCTTGTTGTTCTGAAATCTTTTGGTCTCTAAATGCTTTGCTCCTAGTACAAAATAAACAATAGTTTCTGATCACTGCATATGCCATTGATCATAACTTGCTTCAGGGAGAAACTGGGGGTGCTGGCACTGAATCAGATCTTGGGGCTAAGCACCCCTGACCTCCAGGCTCTTGTGGCCAGTGACTGGGGCTCAGCTCTTGAGCAACAAAAGCAGCAACAGCTCAAAGCCTGATGGCTGAAGAGGTGCAGAGTGGGGAGAGATGTGGGGAGAGGGAAAGGTATCCCCCAGACAGTGACATATCCAAAGAAGGCTTTGATCGTGGTCTGCTGGTGTTGCTGATTGTCTTACGAGCTTAAAGAAAGCAATTTGTGCTGCTGTTCACGAAGCTGCTCATGTAAATGTTTAAAATACTGGCACTAAGTATTGTAGTTATTAATTAATAATATGAATTTATATAGCACCATAAATGTCTATGGCCCTTTACAGATAACAATGTTCCTAACTGTCAGGAATATTAAGTCTAAGCACTTGGAAGACAGCCAAGTGATATAAGCAGATAAGGTCTACTGTTTATATTTGTAATTTGGTTAGGTCCTTTTGATTTGACTTCTAGAAGGAAATCACTAAGGGCTGTGCCTGCATCCCTCCTATGACTGGGACCTTTGAGTGACCAAAGTAAATGCATACAAATACCTTTGAGACATTGCTTTTAAAGGAATCATAGACAATTTTGTGCTATCCTGAGTATTGCTGCACTCCCTGTGGACAGCGGGGTAAGTAACAGTTCTGCAGGGACCACTCATCTCCAGGGGTGGTTGTGAGTTTGAAAGAACAGAAGAGTAAAAATATCTACCCATCTCTTGTGGCGTTTTGGGCAAATATGCTCATCTGTGTAACAGATCTATCCAGAGGAAAATAAGGTCTGGTGAGAGGAAAACTAACTCTTCAAACACGACTGAGCCAAAACAATGGTACATGCTGATTATAACACTGGATTAGCCAGGAGGTGTAACTTTCTGCTACTCTCTGTGTCCCCTGGCGTGAAGGAATCTAAAGAAAGAGCAGGAAGAACATGGATGCATGCATTTTTGGCAAGAACGGTAGCTAGCTCTGGCTTAATGACCCTAGACAACCTGGGGCATAGGAGTGAAGCAGGTTTAATTAGGCAGCAGGTCTAGGGAAGTTGGGAGATATGGCACTGCAGATAGATGCTGCTTTTCTGAGTTCTCAGAGACTCATTATGAGAGAAATACATGTCCTTTGCCAAGCCCAAGGGGGAAAGGGCTTAACGCAGGGGTGGAGACTTGCTCTCCCCACAGGTGGCAAAGATTCAGGAGCTACATGGCTTATGCGCAAACCCCATACCAGACACACACACTCAAAGCACAGGGAGAGACGTGAGCTGGTTACTCCTGCCCACCCTTTTGCATTTCTGAGGGCAGAGAACCTGTTGAATACAGCATACCCTGAATTGTTCTCTTCTTCCCTCCTACAGCAAAACTGCCAGGGCTGTGCTGACTTGGTAAACTCCTGGAGAAGACATTTATGGTGAGCAGAACTTGTCCCTAAAGCAAAAGGAGAGCAGGAGAGCTTGGCCCTCCAATTGCTGCTATAAAGAAGAGAGCTTTTCTCCTTCTCCTTGGCTTGAGGGCAAACCAACATTGCACCATCATTTCTGGTGGCTCATGAACTGTGTGGTGAGGTGTCTCTCTCTTGCTCCCACCTATTTTAACCCTTGTGTTAGTTTTTTTCCTGTTTTCTGTAGCTTGCTCCTCTTTTCTCACTGTTCTTAGAGTGTTTATTTTAGAGAGCTATTTCAAAAGTAGAATGAAGAGTGAATTATTCTGTGCTCTTTGGGGTTTATGATTTTCAGGGTGGATAGTCCTGTACACATGGAAAACTGGCCAGGAAATTTAATGAGCTTCAGTGAAGGTAAAGCTAACTGTATGCTAATGGAGACAATCAGTGAGGGTGTTCCTCCACGCTCTGCCAGGGTTAGAGGCCACTGTATCATAGGAGAGCACTTTCTCCCTTTGAAAGACCACATCTCATCCTGCTTAGCAGATTGGATGGACCTTGACAGAGGATGTGAGGGGCTCTGGCCTCTCTGAACTTGGAACTGAGTTCCCGTTTAAAATATGAACAAAAGAGTAGCCAAACAATAGGTTTCTCACATTTCTTTAAAATGTAAATCTCTGCCTTGTAGAGGTCTAAAATGTTTGACTGGGTTTTCTCATCTTCTGCTTTGGAGCTGGCCATGAACCTCATGAGACAACTTGCTCCTGTGCATTCCAGTGGTTTAAGTAAGTAACAATTTTTTTAAAGTCTTCTGAGGTCAGGGCAAGAATTCCAAGTCTTTTGAGGTTTTACCTCTAAAAGGCAATTTTTAAGAGGAGAAAATTCACATTTGAATTCTGTCTTCAGATTCTGCTTCAGCAAGTCTTCAGGTTCAAGGCCCAAGACCACATGAAGGGTTTTAAATACCTTTCTTGTCTAAAAAGGAATTATACAAAGGTATTACTTCCTTACCTTCCAGATCTGGGCTCCCTACATGTTCACACTGATGGCTGTTTACTTTATTAGATACAAATAAAGTGGTTTTTGTTTACTGTGTTCCCCTCCTTGTATTCCTGCTGCTCTTGATATACCTCTGGAGGAACACGCTGGATTTTACTCTGGTTCTCGTCCCATCAGCAGAATCGGTAATTGTACAGTTTGTACAGTTGCTTTTCAGAGTAAACCCTTGCTCTTCTCATCCTGCCCGTGGCACCTCTGTGCTGTGGTGCCTTTTGCACAGTGTGTTTCTGCCCTCTTGAAGGATGCAGAATACACCCGAGTAAAGGGGCATGTGGCGGAAACAGAAGATTCAAGGAATCATGTGGATGGATATTTAACCTCAGGGGTTAATACAGTTATTTGGTACAGGGCTGTCTCATTTATACTGTATTAAGGGTGTAATGCTATTTGAAATAGCACCTCTGTAGCTTTGACAGGTACAATGAACCATGGGTCGCTTTTGAAAACCTAATATGCCTGGGAAAATAAATGGCATAAACTATGAAAAAAATACCTTTCAATGATGCATTGATAAGAAAAAACTGGTATTACGGCTCTCTGGGAAATAGGTATCATTCCCAGTAGTGATATTTTACATATTTTAGTCAGGACTGGGAACCACAGGAGATACAGTACTTTCCTGTCAGGACTTGATTGTAGAATTTGTACATAGTGAAAGCATGCCAAACCCTACCCTTATTAACTGCTTGACTATTCCTACAGGCCCATACATATAATCTATGTGGTTGCAAAACAGGAACAGTTGCAGGACAAAGAACATATTGTTAAATTAAAGAGTTTCACAGTTATTGCCTGCAGTATGCAGGGGAGGAAAAAAAACCCCAACATAGCAGGAGATTGTGAAGGCATGTATATAGAGCTGAAAGAAAAGAGAGTGCCGAGTTCAAGGAACTCAGCGAGTTCCCGCTCCTGACACAGAGAAAGTAAATGAACAGCTGGTTTAACCTACTTCTTTCCTAACTGAACTATATTGTGTTTACCTTATTAGCTGGCAGGATGCTTTGATGGAGAACAAAATATCCATTGAAGAAATGTCTGACACAGTTTGATCTTGCACCTGTTTGCTTACCCCAAACTCCAGTGTTCGTATAATCTTAGACTCCTGCCTGGTGGTTAAATGGATTCATAGATCCCATTTTGTGCCTGCCTGTGCAGAGGTGTCTCTAGCTGTGTGCTAGATGTACCTATAGAAAGCAGTAAGTCAATCGTATTTCCAGTGTGCTTGCTATTTAGGCAAAAATACTTTCTGACCAAACAGTCCATTGCTTCCGTGTCTGCGATTGCATCCAATTTGCATTAGTCTTTATTGTATTTGTAGCAGTTTTTCCCTATTACTTGCTATTGTTGTTACAGACTTTTGCCTGCCTCCCTGTTTTCGGCATTAAGCAAGCAGATGATTTAGCAAGTAGGAACGAGCTCACTTCCTACCGCTGTGCTGGGAGATACTTCTGCTCTGCCCCAGCCCTATGACAGAGTCAAAATTCCTGTTTCTCTCGGTTCTCAGCTCCTTCTAAATTTGCACTACAGTGGGATTTGGGCATCAACAACCTCCGCTGGCTCTGGTGGCTCCAAGAAATTGTGATCCACTGTGCAAAAAAATGGAACCCCCAAAAGCAGAACACTAGCATCAATAGGAACAATACTGGCAAATATGAGTTTCATAATTCATCTGTAAAATCTACACTTGGTATCCAGTTCAAACCCATATTTTTAAAAAAATTGTGATACACATCTAAGAGGAGAAAGCCACGTTCTCATACCATTTAATATACATTATTATTCCTACTTTGCACGTAGCTGATGATCTTTATCTTAAGAAACCTTACTCCTGGTGTCACCAAGGAGGATTAATTCTGACCAAGGTTTGCCACTAACTTTGCCCTTGTAACTTCAAGCAAAGCAGTGCAGCTTGCACCACCAGTTTGTTATTAGGCACTTTCAGAAGACTCTGATTGTCATTGATCTATTCTACATTTAGTTGCATCAGTGACTTAGAGATGAAAGTCTTCTGGTCTCACTGCTGTTCTTTCAAGCTGTCTGAACCCTTACTAGCTGTGCACGGCAATTACGGTTTGGCCTGCATTTAGTGGCACCTTTTTCTGGCTGCTGAAAGGCATAAATTTAATCTAGCTGTGGTGGTTTACTCTAGTGGAAGAACTGGCCTGATGCTCTGGCAAATGTTTCAGTGGTCAGTGGGAAGCACAGTCCAAACTTGAAACCTCGTTATCCACTGACTCTGTTTGATAATGGTCAGAAGCTGCTTTTTTTTTTTTTAAATTTTGAGCATGGATATTTTCTCATAAATGACCCTGTATTGCTGAAATAGGTACATAATATTCTGCCAAAACATCAAACTACAGGGAAGTTTGAGAAATGGTATATTTGGATAAGACCATTGTATGTGGGTGTTAAGTTCCTAGTAGGTTCCAGCTGACTTACAAAGAATCTCAAGAATGGAAAAGCTGGTCTCTAGAGTGGCAATAGGAAGTTTCATTTAAGGACAAACATATTTCATGACTACAGCATTTGTAAGAAGGAGGGAGAATGATAATTAAAATAGGAATATGAATTAAAATTTTGTGTCATAAGATTTGATTCAAGGAAGAAATTATAGTAGTCTGAGATCTCAAAAACCCATCCTTTCCATTTCAAGAATTCTAGTAATCCCTAGAGAAAATGGGAATATGAAAGAAACCTCCATACCACTGGACAGGCCAAAGTCCCATTTTTAGGTATTCAGAATTAGTGGCAAAAAAGGAAGTAAATAAAAATATTTCACTTCCAGAGAAATGAAGTGGCACAGAGCTATGATTGTTGGACTTCAGTAAACATGTAAATACAGTGCCAAAGGAGAACTATTTTTAATATAGAAAAGATGACAAAAAAGAACTTTTCAAGTTTCAGAGTTTACAAGAAATTAGGCAGAGATGAAACAACTGTTGACAAGTTGAAAAAGGATTTAGTGGTCTGAGCAACCTGATCCGGCTTTGATATTAGTGCTGCTTTGAACAAGGGACTAATGGACCTCTAGATGTCTCTTCCAACCTGAATTCTTCTATGACTTTATCAACTGACTCTATGAGAAGAGGGTGCTAATGCAAAACATCAGGGATTGCTCTTGACGCACATTGCCAAGTTCTTCACTAATGACTTTTACATAAACAGGAAGAGTGCACAAATGAAATTAGCTGTTGACACAAAGCTGGGAGGCATCATCAGTAGAGCAGAGTATCAGAATATGGGAGGCAATGAAGAATTTCTATGAGTGAGCTAATAGAAATGGATATGCGTGTAACTATGATGTGCAAGGTTATGTGCTTAGTGAATAATCACAAGAATCACCACTATAAACTGTGGCTGCATCTATTTAAATGGACATAAAACAGAAAGAGTAGTGTGCACTATCAGTCACCGGCTAATTAGGTACCACTGCTGTGATGTGGCTGTAAAAGAGCAAGTGCCATATAGCAGATAAGGTATTTTGAGCAGTGATAAGAAAGTAACGATACCGTTGTTCTCAATTAAAAAAAACAAAACAAAACAAAACACAAAAAATCACAAAAAAGCACAAAAAAATCACAAAACAAACCAGGAGTGGGAATAAAAGACAGTTCAAAAAAGAGACATTTCAACTAAAGGCAACTTTTGGCATGAGAACGAATGGACATCAGCTGACAACAGATAGAAATTCAGCTCGACAAAAGCTGCTAAACTTTGAGACTTTAGGGTATTTTCTCACTATGAGCAGAAAAAGCAAAAACTTTTAATGTTTCAAGCTGAAATTTGCAGAGAGAATTCCTGAGTGTGTCTAATTGTGATACCAGGGATCATTTTTGATGATCCAAGAGGTCCCTATTAGAGCCCTAATTACAATAAAAGGCCTTAATTGGCCCTGCTTCACCTGGGACTTCCAGCCATCACCTCCATCTGCTGACGCCAGAGCTCTAAGTTCAGGTCTGCTCCTCCAGTACTTACTAGAGCCATAGCATAGGTGTTCCTAGGGGGACATTGGGAATACCTTGCAGTTGTATCTCCTTTTGTTCCTGACTTGAATTTTGGTTAGACCCTGAACCTGGTTTGTTCTTTGCCTTGTGTGGGACTGTAAGTAGACCCTGTTGCCAGCACTTGTGCCTTCCTGCTACACTTAGATGTTGTGGGCGAGAACACAACCTGTGCCAAGGTCAACCTCAGCTTCCGGCCCATCCTTCCTTATGGACCAGCCTCACTCTTGCTGCTCCCTGACATCCCCATTATTGTTATGTTCATGTGTTCTGTAAGTAGCTTGTTATGTTCCAAAACCTTACAGGCAATATTGATATAAATAAGTCAAGCCTGCTAATGCTCCCTGAAAGGATGGTTTAGTAATTCTCTGTCACTATTCACAGTTATTGGAGTGAATGCAAAAGGGTTGCAGGAGGTCACTGTAAGTGGAGAACTCAAACCCAAACTTAGTCTTCTCTTCCAGCTACTAGACTGCATGTCTTCCCTCAAGAAAGCCTCACTGCCTGAGCAGTGGATAACATGCAGGGTATGCATGCTCATGGTTAATGAAAGTATATCAGACTTTGCCTGCAGCAGTTTGCTATCTGAAATAATTACATGTCATGATAGTGTGAGCTCTTCTTTCCCCAGCTCCATATTTTGCTGTAGCACATTTGATAGTCTCACTATGAATTATATCATGCTATGGCACATCAAGACCACGTCCTGAAATAACAGCATATAGGCAACCTGGTAGAAAAGAAAGAAGCTATGGGAATGTAAAATAATTTATTTGCAGTTAATTCATAGGTTAATTTATTTGTTGGAAACAGCCATTTCACTATCATCAAAACAGCAGGTAGCAGTATTTTAACATCTATTAGCTGTCATGGGATATGGTTTTACCCCAACCACAGTTTATTTTTAAAATTTTGAACACATTCAAACATATATACACAATATTGTCAAAAGCCAGACTATTATCTGATCCATAACTGTGATGAATAGCTATTGGCCAAAATGTCTCTGAACCAAAACTTCAGAGATAAATCCAAGAATCTGAGATGCAAGTGAAGAGCGGAGCCATACTGACTGCATACTGGATTTCCAGGCTCAGTCCATGAGAAGACTTTGGTGTCAATAAAGTCTATTGCAACTGAAAAGAAAATCATGTAGAACCAAACTATGTAAGCTTGATTGTATTTGCTTATTTACAGAAGTTGTTTTACCTCAATTTATTTGAAAATAAAACCTTTATTTTCAAATAAAAGATGTATTAGGACGTGAATCAGTAACACCCCTATCTCCAAACCTACTATTCATGAACGTGTGATTTCAAAATCTGGTTTTTAATTTTTATCAAGGCTGGTTTATTTGGTCACAGTATCCAAATTTGATCTTCTACCATACACTCAGTACCATAAACTGAGATCTATTTCAAATCTAGGTCCAGATCTATTATTAGTATTATTGTGCATATTGAAATACACTGATGAATTGAGCATTAATATAGTATGAATCAGATTAATTAAGATCAATCTGAACTATGCTCGCAGATCAGAATTAACGACCGATTGTTAGGGGCAGAAAGTAAGGTAGTTAAAGGAATGCTGTGCACCAAAAATAGTACAGTCATGTGAAATCCTGTCATTTTTGGATGGCTGGAGGGATCTTACATCCAATTTATTTTCTTCTAGGAAACACACCTGAAGTACTCAGCACTTCACACTCAGCCCATGTGCTACTGTTTACATAGGAAGAGTGACCTGGGCATTTACTAACATAAGAGACAGTGCAACTGGCCTCTCCTGTTGCAAAAGCTCAAGTGTTGCTTGTGTGACAACCTTTAGACATCAACTAGGGTGACCTGTTTTAAGGAACGTGGAGAAACCCAGCTGCTTCAGCCACTTGCCTGTTCTCCTGATTACTGAACAGAGAGGTTCTCCTGATTTACAGAATAAAACTGCCATTTTAGATTTGTAACTATATTTCCTGCATTTAGTTTGCCTCCCAGCCTGACCACAACTTTCTGTAATATCAGAGCTCAAACAGTAAGTAGGATTCCCAGCATCTTGGATGCAAAAGTGTAAGAAACATACTGTGACTTCCTTTGTATTAAAATCTTGTCTGAACTCCATCTTTAGGAAATGTCTACTGGAGTCTGTTGCAGACAGATGAAAGTAAGTTCTGACTTTGCTTCTAGCCAGCAGGGCATGAATCAGCTGTGATCCAGAAGATGCCTGACAGTGCTAGCGTGGTGCTGAGTCCAAGCTTACCTTGGGCTTGGCCAGGCACAATGGCAGCTAGTTGGCTTCTGGTGGTATTGGACAGTGGATATATAATTATACTGAACTACTCTATTGCGTCAGATTCTCCCCTCATTTACACCAGTCCAGCTTCATGGAGGTCAGTAGCTTTGAAGTGGTAAGAGAAGTATTTGGCTTAGTTCCTCAATTTTATGCAAATATGCTATGTAACATCAAAAAAGGAAATTTAGAGAGGAGGTGGAATAGCATTTAGAAATCAAGACCAGAAAATGTCTGCTTGCTGTTGAAGTAGGTAGCACTGCTGAACAGTAGCTATAGTTCAACTGTCAAGGAAAGTTTTCCCTGAAAGGTAACTCAGAGTCTGAGGTTCAAGGAAGCCATCCCAACTTTCACATATTTACTTACCATACTTACTTACTTTACTGAATGCAGACATTCCAGTACTTGGACAAGCTGCTACAACTTGAATAAGGGATAAAATTGTTCAAACTGCTTTATCGTGACATCAGATTTAAGTATGACAAAGTTAGCAGGTACCTGATCGATCAGGACGATTCATGCCACCTAAGCTGGGCATCTAGGACTCCCCACACAGTCAGTGGACAATTTAGATGCTCAGAAGAGGAGCATATTGCTCTTCATTGCCAATATAGTGAGTTTACTGAACATTTATAGGTGTGATTCATTTCTGAAAGACACTGAGTGGACATCTGGCTAACTTCTGGGAAACAGCCGGCAAAGGTATATGTCTGGACAGGCACTGGAGTCTGGTCTTTAAATGTCCTGATGTATGCAGGAGTCAGAAGAGTGAGTGTTGTTTTGATGCTGTGAGTATTAGGCATAGTCTCAGCACATCTAATAAATCTGGCTTCTCTGAGGTAGCGTGTCAGAGCCTCATTGTCTGCCTCTGAGCTGCAACAATTTAGACGCCTATTAGAGCAAACCTGCCAGGTCCTGAGCGCTCGCAGGAGAAAAGGTTGCAGCACCTCAGGATCTCTGAGCACAAGAAACTAAATAGATTTTTCACTACCTCCAATATCACACAGTCCTGAATACTGGTCCAGGTCATCACTTTGAACCTAGAGGTTGTTTTCACAAATAGCTTAAATCCATTGCAATCCCCGCACCTACTGGGTGAGCAGTGATTCAGCAGAGGTAAGCAAGACACAGAGCAGGGACTTGTTGACAGATGCCAATGACAGAAGAGAGGACAGGGACTTGGGTGCGAAGGAGGTGACTGAACATGGCCCCAGGCACCCCAATTCCACCAAAGGCAGACATGGCCCAAATTCTCTGGCTAGAAGTGGTGGCACATTTCTACACCCTGTGGCTTGAGCCCACGGCCACTGCAAAGTGTATGTTAATGGGGGTGAGGGAACCAGTGCCGGACCTGCAGTGACCCTGGCCAGAGGTTAAGCATTGGTGTCTTCTTCCTGCCTGCCTACGTACCGGGTGGTTTTACTTGACAGCAAACACAACCAGAAAGGAAATCCCGCAATCCAGGGTGTGAGGCAATTAGCCAAGTTGTTTCTCCTAAAATTGAATTTGATTGTACAAGCCTTTTTCATTCCTTCAGAGCTCATGCTTGAGAATTAATATGGCAATTATCGATTCCTTTTGTATACCATGGAAAAGGAGGTTCTAATCCTCAGAAGTGGATTTGCTCTGATGACACATAAACAAAACCCTGGAGGGAGGAAGGTAAGGCATAAAGAGGTGTTGACAAGCTGTACACCACTTGGTTATGCAAACACAGATGCGGTAAAGGGCAAAGAGCAACAATTTTGCAAAAGTTGAAAGTGTGGGAACACTGGCGGTTGCTCTTTAATGATTATAACACAAAGGAATGCTGGCAACTTCTCTCATTGACTTTACATTATCAAGCTGAGTCAGTGATGAGTAATAAGATATACTATTGGAAATCTCCTTTAAAGTACCAGCTTTTTATTTGACGATTTAATCCCCTCACTGACACATGTAAAGCTTTCTATGAAATAGTGTGGTGGTCCTAATACCATCAGAGAACTTCTGTTTGCAAATATAGTGCATCGCTGTTTGCAGATCAGACCCATCGTGTGCTGTCTTGTGTGCTTACAAGCAAGCTGGGATTAGGAACATAAAATGGGAATAAGGTCTCTGGGTAAGCTTGTCAAAAGTGTGATTTATGTAGCTTTCCTTCCATGGCTGCCCAGTTTGACACATCTGTCTTGCTCTTCTCTTCTAAAAATTAAGTCCTTTGAAAGAGCATTTCCAAGCTGACATCCACAGTTTTGTCTGGGTACTGTAGCTGTTCAGTCTCTGCATTAGTACAACTAGCCAGCCTGGATCTGATATCAACAACTTGTGGAGCTGGGTATATAGTACAATGTTTGTGTTTCAGGGGAAAAAAAAAAAAAAAAAAGTTTTGGTTTGGTTTTTTTCCCCCTAAGTTTGTGTTTGTGTGCAGAGTCCCCAGTACTTGTGCGGATGGTACAGGCTCTGCTCTTACAAGCCAAAGAGGTTGTTTATCAGGCAAAAGATAAAAGATACCTGCAGCCACTCAAGCACATTCCTCATCTATTGATTTCTACCTCTGCAGTCAGGTCACAGGCTGGCATTTGTTGCAGACCCCATCAGATTTGCACAACCTATTTTAATGGCTCTTGACCTTACACGCCCCAAAGTGCTGATGAGCTAAATACAAGCCCTGAACACAACATTGTTAGAAACACAATATTGTTTCTATTAGAACACAATATTGTTAGAAAATAACAGTGTATACGAGTAAACATGGCAGAACTAACAGAGGGAAAGTGTCTGAGGGAATACTTGCTGTCCTTTTGTGACCTATCCAATGCAAAGAACAGATAAGAGCCTTTGCTGTAGACTTTCCTTCCACTCTGTGGCAGGTTGCTGGGATGATGAAACTAGTTAGTTTAGAAAAGCTTCTTTCAGAGAAATTGGGAATGCAGATCTGCCTCTTTTTTAAGAGATTTAAAAGAACAGGATTTTTCTTCTCACTTTTTCTGTAGATATTCCCAAGTTCCAGCTCAATAATTCAAGCCAAGACATGCAATGAGCATGTTCCTTGAGGTATGCTCACAACTACGCAGTCTGTCAGCAAGTGAAAATCGTTCCATTGCTACATCACCCAGGCAGAGATCTGACACACAAATAGGGGGCTTCCATGCTGCTTGCTCTCTGTCTTTTTCTTTGGATTTGTCCTGAAGTTCATCTTCTCCTCTTTGCCCTGTAGTACACAGAGACATCTAGTGGCTGAGCAATCCTGAACACAGGACTCTGGGATCAGGAATTACAAAAGTGAGTAGGGATACCTCATCTGGTGAGGAATTCAGCATGTCCTGAGAGTTGGGCTGCTCTTAGTGGGCACCTTCTGGGAAGTAAATGGTCACTTCTGTGGGTCAGGCCCTACACTGATAATGTTGAAGAAAGTGTGATACCATTCTCTTAAATTCAGACCAGTAAATTTGAGTGTTTCCTTCTTAGTCAGCCAGGCCTTTCACCAAGGTCCATCAAACATACCAGTTCACAAAGGTTGGAGATAGGTTTTGGTAGCACATTCAGTGCCTTGGTTTTCATTCTTCCATTTCCCACTGGCTGTGTCTTTTACAAATTGTTAATGTATGCTTGATCCCATGGCCTACTCCTTTCCCTACACCTTTACTGGGTGCTAGCCCTGCTGCAGCCCAGGCTTGGAGCTCTCACTGTGGCACCTGAAAAGAGCTGAGGAGGTGTTTCCTGTGGCACAGCTGCTCACTCTGCTTGGTCCCGCCATGTTCTTCCTTTTGGCTCTTCCTCTACTGCACTCTAGACCTTGGCTTAAGTCCATACTTGAGTGTGTACTGATCAGAGGAGCCAGAACTTGAGATTAGACTCAAGTCCACACTATGTTGCCTGTGTAGGTGCACCCACAGTGGGCAAATGGAGTTGACAGTTCTCACAAGTCCCTGCTCAAAATTGTTCCAGCTAGAATAGTGCAGAAATCAGGGAATGGTGAGTGTTCTGAAACATTCAGGCTTGTATTAGAGTGTTTTCTGCAAAAACAGTAGGGGAAAGCCTGGTGGTACAGTGTCTTTCCTGCTTCTTTTTTTCACACATTGCAGGAGTGATTCTCAGTTCCTAATAAAATTCTTAATGATTGATCTTAAAGAGCTGTGGGTCCCTGTGACTAACCACAGGGCAGAGTTGAGCCAACAAAGCTTTAATGGCAAGACTCCGAAGGCTTTTCTCATGAAGATCCAGGCAAATAGATTTTCCTCAGGCTATGGGGCTGTATAACACATACATTTGAAATGCAATAGCTCAGCTAAAAAGTATGAACTTCTAGAATTTCTTTGTGAGGCCCTCACAAAAGCATCACAAGCTCAAGTCAGGCATCTGTTTGCCCCTTCTTAGGGGCGGTTCTTAAGGTTTTACCCATAACATTCTTCAATAACAGATGCCAAGGCATCTCCTGAGACATTTTTTGAATAGGAACTTCCATCTGGCACTGCATCCTTAGAAGCAGTGACTTGGCTTCTTTGTCTGCAGGGTGGTTAATCCTAATGAGGCAAGCACAGCAATTCGCTGAGCAGAGATATATGCTTATCAGATCCTATTACTGAGCTGATTCTCTTTTATAATTATTTATTCTGACTTCAGTAGATGAAGCAATGTGAAAACACTTAAACCCAGTGCTTTCATCAAGAAGACACAATCTCACACTCCTGTGAACAACTGAAAGCTGCCTATATGGAAATGGCTAACTGTACCGGTATGGTTGCCCCAGTATATCCTGCCAGTTAAACTTCTCATGCCCTTCTTATCTCAAGATAAATGTCCTGATTTAAATTATGTCAAGATGATCTCCATAGAAAAGAAGTATTTTTATATTTGGACAGCAGTGTCCATAGAGGGAGAATTTTATTGGCGTAGCTAAGCTAGTATAATTATACTGGCATAATTATGCTGGTAATTTTCCCTGTGTATACAAGCTATGAGTCTCAAATTGTGCTTCATTGGCAGAAGAGCCTCCTTTGTTGAAGAGATTCTTTAGATCTGAATCAGGTTGTAATAAGTGCTTCAGCACTCAAGTCAATGCCTCAAACCTTATAATGAATTTTACTCTTTGCCTCCCAGAGAATCCCAAACTATTTTATGCTTGTAACAGGCTCTGCACAAAACCTCATCCTCTGCTGAGAGAAAGCCAGCTCAGGAGAGAAGTATAACAGTTACTTCACATCAGTATCATCAGTGGGTACATGCTCTTACGGAGAGGGAGCTCTCTGTTGGGAACCAGCAAACATCAGGAAAAATCAGCAAATGGACATGTGTGAGGTTTTTTCTTTGCCTTTCTTTTTCTTCGCCTTTCTTTTTCTTCTCCCACTTTATGTTTCCATAGACTGTTTTGCTCCCAGATAATAAGATTTCTGTTCAAATGGGGGCCACTCCCCATAACTTGTAATACATATGAAAACAATACCTGTGTGTGACCATTTGTGAGAAGAGATGAAGGTTCATACAATAACCATGTGGAATGGCGTAAGTAATTTGTCCAGAAATATCTTCAATGACAATGAGTCATCAGGACTATGATGTGCAACCTCATGTGAAAGATAACCATGTCAAGTGGATGAAGCTGTTAATACAGTCACAGTCTTTGCTAAATATAGTCATATACACTTATCAATTGAACTGGAAGTATGCAGAACAGCAAAATAAATGGTTTGAATGATCATTAAACAAAAGCAAGCTAAATAAATATGGTAATTACATTTTCTATAAATAGCAATGTAAAGTCACCAATCAGTGGGTTTTCTTTATTAGTAATTATTACAGAATGAAGTGAGTTAGAATTTACAATTGGTTTTACAGAATCACAGAGAAACTGATTGGAGTTAATCGGGACCAGCCTTCGTCTCATACAGGACTATTGCCAACACCTGCTGCCAGCTGTGGCTTTTCTTGCCAAGTCGTGAAAATCCCCAAGGATTTTGCAGCATCTCTGGGTGCCTGCTCCAGTGCCACCCCCCTAGTAAAGCTTTTCCGTATGTTCAATCTGAACCTCCCGAGCCACATCTTGTGACCTTCGCCCATCATTATACCACCTACCACTGCTGATAAGAGTTTGGCTGCGTTGTCTTTGTTACCTCTTTGTTACCTTTCAAATTGTTGCACAACATGACTGTTCACCCCATGGCCTCCTCTTCATCAGATTAAACAACCCCAGTTCTCTCTCAACTTCTTGTATGTTATATTCTCTATTCTCTGCACCATTTTGGTAGCTCTTTGCTGGGTCTTCTCCAGTTTTTGCACATCTCTTGAATGTGGGGGTGGGAGGCATCCACACTGGACTCAGTATTCCAGGTGTGTAGAAGAGGACTATAATTTGATCTGCTGGACACACTCCATGGCATTGTTTTCTCAAGGAATTAAAATCCAAAGGCCATCAAAACCCTTTGAGAGTCTTCATGCTATTGCTTTTTCTTTGATACTTGACTTCGTACATGGAGCTGTTAAAAAAATTATCATCCAATCAGACTGTACTAAGTGAGAACTTTGCCTCATTTTCCCAGTCTGCACTGAATGAGGAGAATAAATTGCATCCTTTAAGCATTATCTAGCAAGGACGCATAGAGAGTTTTAATCTAGGCAATAAATCATCTTTCAAAGTTTATTTTTTAATGCGACGATGAAGAAAGCCATTGCACATATGTAAATGCTTTTTTTGGGTCTCCATTTGCCCTGTTAAATCTGACTTTTTTCTAATGTTTCGTGTAATACAGAAGGCTAAATGGTCTCCTCAGCTCAACTCCCACATACAAATCCCACTTGGTCTAAAAGCTGCTAGGTGTGGGAGTAATTTAGTTATCTATCTGCCATTATCTGGGCTAAGATTTTAGCATCTGTGCTTATTAATGAAATGAGACTATGTGAAGGGCATAACAATTGATCTTTTCCAGGTTTAGGAACAGTGCTAAAACATTATGAGCCTCAGTAATGATGTGAGCACAGTTCCATTACCAGACCTGACTAAACATTCCTAATAAAGGAGCTCTCTGTCCTTCCACAATATTAAGAGTAGTTTATAGTTTATGCATTGGACCTCTTCTAAGGCTATTTGGGACTTGATTGTGTTCTCATAAGAGCCCGTTTTGTGCTTTTCTTCCTCATGAGGGTTTTTCATGTCATTTTACATGACTTGCAAAATCTGATCTGTTCATTTTAGGGCTGCCCAGCTTTTGCAGTCTGCCGATAGGTTGTGTTGGTTACGGAAGCAGCCAGTGGCAATGCCCTGAGCTGGTCTGTGGGCTAGCACTGGGTAGTGCTAAGGCGCTACACCAGTCCTGGGGAGAAGACCAAGTATCCCACAGGCCATCACTTGGGCCAACTCAACCCTGTTTTAAAATCTTCCTGCCTAATTTTTCTGTGGAAACCTTTTTAAGGGAAGCATTTTTAATTCAGACAAATTCAGCTGAAACTATAAACAAAGCAAACTCATTCTAGGCAATAAACAAAAATTCCCCAACTTTGTCCTTTTATGAATCATTTGTCCCATCTACTCCTTCTGTAATTACAATCAAAAAGAGAATGAAAGAAAAAGTAAAAAAGAGAGAGAGTTAGGAAGAAAGAACCCCTCCAGAAACCTGTGTGTAGCCTGTTAGCCTTGCACCCACATGCTTTTAAAATGCACAAGACAAAGCATGTGCACATACATGTGTGTATGTAGCATTTTTATTGAATATTAAAAGAGAGGAAAGAAAAATATGCCTCTGATGAAGCTGCTGCATGTGTTTATCAAACAGTGTAAATCGCGTAATCCAGAGATTTGTTTGTTTGTTTCAAGTAACCAAAGGACAACCTCGTTCAGCAGCCACAGGCTGCATTAGATCTCTCTTTTTCCCTGTACATCCAAAATGACCTCTCTTCTTTTCTGTTGATGTTTGCAGGTAACTATCAAAAAAGATTAAACGGGCTAATACTGTCAGATCAGTATAGCTCCACAGAAATTCTCTAGTCAGTTTAGCAGAATGTGTTGACTGTGAATTTGCTTTGTAGCAGTGCAAGTTGGATTGATATTCCTGCCCAGGTTAACAATGTCCTGCCAGATCCATTGTGCTGGAGGAAAAAGTGTCCTTTGCTTTTCCAACACTTGTGATGGAACAAGAGTTTGGCAAAAATAATAAGTTAATATTTGTCCAGTGGCTTATCTGCACAGAGAAGTCAGGCAAAGGGATTTGGTGCTTCTAGGAAAAAATTGCCAGCCAAGAAAAGAAGGTTTCAAGTCCAGAGTTGAACAAAATGTTCTCAATGTTGACCTTCTGGAGAAAAAACAATAATCACAGCACCCTGTTGATTTTGATAAAAACAAAATGCGAAACAAGTGAAAAGAGTAATTTCTACATTTTCATTTTACTTCAGTACCTCCAAAACAGTTTCCTTCAATGTGACTGTGTTAAACATAGAGGTTGTAACAGTTATTTACTTATATTTACACATTTATCTTAAAATAAGTATATAATTGCATAGAACCATATATTATATTTAACATATATATATTAGCATTACAGATGCTATAAATGAAAAGTTTTTATTTCTTCCATGTGTTTTCAGAAAACAATTTCAGTCTCTAAAGAAAAAAAAATTATTTATTTTACAGGGCTTGAAACCGCCTCTCCTCTATACTAAAAGCATAGTATTATTTTTAATATGAAAATTCCATTTTCCTTATTAGTTCTACGGAAAATGTATTGTACTACTGGCTTCTTGGAGCTCAATTAGCCTTTTGTGCTTAGCCTGAATAGTCTGTTCATTATCTGACTTTTAGAGAAGTAAGCCCTGAACTTTTGTGTCTGTCTTTAAGGATATCCTTCTTTCCAACATTCTCCTTCCTCAGAAAATTGTTCATGTATAAGCGTCAATACCTGGAAATCAGTATGATTTAATCATAGAATCATAGAATACCAAGTTGGAAGGGACCTCAAAGATTATCTGGTCCAACCTTTCTTGGCAAAACCATAGTCTAGACAAGATGGCCCAGCACCCTGTCCAACCGAATCTTAAAACTGCCCAATGATGGGGAATCCACCACTTCCCTGGGGAGATTATCCAATGGCATTGTGAAAGAATTTCCTTTCGTGTCCAATCACAATATCTCCAGGACTTACTTGTACCCATTACCCCTCATCTTTTCCATTTGACCCCTTGCAAAAAGGGAGTCTCCATCTTCTCTGTAGCCATCCTTTAAATATTGGAACATGACAATAAGGTCTCCCCTAAGCCTTCTTTTCTCAAGGCTGAAAAAACCCAGTTTTCTCAGCCTTTCCTCATATGGCAGGCTTTCTAGTCCTTTCATCATCTTGGTGGCCCTCCTCTGGACCCTCTCCAGCCTGTCCATAACTTTTCTGTACAGCAGGGACCAAAACTGAACACACTATTCCAGGCTGATTTGTTCACCTTCCAGACTGCTTCTTTCCCATTATCAAGTTATTTATGTGGCCATCAGCAACCCAAAATGTGGATGAATCCTCCCAGCAGGTTCCTTACCCCTTTCTTGCCATAGCATTCACAGTCTGAAGAAACAAAGAGTAGGAAGATAAGAGAGATGAAGTGACTCAGTCAGGACTGAGTAGATCAGTAGGACACCCTAGGATAAAACTCGGGCCTCTAGTAGACCATACTGACTCTTCGTGATGCAGTGGTGGCTTTAATCATACCTGTTAACTGTAAAGCCTGAAGCCTGCTGTGCTTCTGGTGTGCTACTGGTAAGGAACTGCAATTTATGTACATTGCTGTTTCCTTTGGAAATAGTGTTAATGACCATTGCCCATTGAGTTCAAAACAATTCAAGATTTTGGAGAGGGTATTTTGCAGCATCAAGCCCAAAGCTTCTTACCTAAACTCGATTCTCATTTGGTTTGTTGTCCAAGAGATACTTGCATGCCTCATTCTGAAAAAGTGGGAGTTCAGGGTGACTTCAAGATGAAAAGTACCCTCACTGATAATACAGTCATCATCTTGGAAGCAAATGACTGAGGTTAACCAATGTCCTTGCTCTAAGAGTGACCAGGTCAATAGTTACACCCTGTACTTTGTTTCTTTTTTGAAGGGAGGAGGAAGGTTCTCAATAGGAGATTTTTCAAGAAGATCATGACATTAACAACTCACAGAGTACTGCGAGGGAGCCACTTGCCATGTTTCACGGATATTTTGGTCTAGATTTTAATAAGAATTTTCCCTAGATAGAAAGAAATGCAGTAATTCTTCAGACTGTACTGTCCAATATTATGTTCCCTAATTTTTAACTCCCATGTATTAAGCAATGCTTGAGAGCAATACAAATTTTTGTGTTTTAGAAGAATTTAAATATGGCATTTTTCAAAATGCAAACCTCAGGCTTGATGTATTATCAGAGCCATAAATCAGAGTGGTTTCATTTACAAAACGCTATGGAGATTGAGAGCTCCAAGTATTTAATTTGTCTAAATCATCCTAAGTAGTTTATCTTCACCTGTGATGTACTTTTGTTTTTATTCTAAAACTACTAGTGAATTCTCAGCAAACTCTGCTAGGGTTTAGCTTCTGCAGTCAACTTTAATCTCTTTAGAGTAACCAACCTAATGAAATTGGTCAATAGCTATTGCATACAGTAAGGGAATCTAAGACTTGGCTCTGATTTTGTCGATGTTGCTATAACTCAGAAATAACCTAACTGAAATCTACAGTCCCAGCAGTAAAAGGCAACCCAACATGCAGTGAATCCAACACAGGTTCAGAATTTCATTTTTACAATTTATGACCTATCATTTTCCTGTTGAAGTAGGAAAACCTTGTTGTATTGAGCAGTTCCATGTTGTCTCACTGTAAATATTTCCAATACAGAGTCGGCCTGACCTTGCCTTATTAATTCCCTTCACAGTCAGTGAGAAAAAACAGGCATTAGTAGGTGATTCCGATGGATGTCTGAAAAAGATAAATCTTGCACTCTGTAGTTGCCAGTTTCTTTCCAACATCTATGAAAGAAGTTTAGGTACCTCATTCAGGTGTAGACATCCACATTACAGGTGGCTCACTTTTGGGGAGAGAAGTTACATTTCTTTTCAAAATAAACCTGAGTTGGTGTTTGATCTGCCTACTGGACAGGAGAATAAGATAGCTATTTCTTCCATAAATTATGGCTTTGGGAGAAAACAGAGAAGAGAGAATGACACTAGAGGATGGAGAGTTGTTATTGTCCTTTACAATGGTGGAATGTAGCTGCAGAGATCCAACGTCATCTGCGACATACAAGTTGAAGCCCAAGGAAGTTTCATGACATAGTGAACTAACCCCAGGATCGTTGTTACCTTGATACTTATGAAACATTTAAATGAAACTAATGTAAATGTGAAATAAAAATTCCTGTTCCTTAAAAAGGAATAGCTTAGTAGGAGAAGTTGACAGAGCAGATAAACTATGTAACATTGAAGAGCATGTTACTGGTGTAGTCCTAGAGCAAGCAAAATAAATTGAACATAATAGCTTCAGTTGTGGTTGCTTTTAAAATTGCTTTTGACATCTAGAAGGTCAGTGTGGAAGGATATTTTACAGAAAATAGTAAAAAAGGAGGGATAAAAAGGATACTGATGGCAAAGGTGAAGAAAAAAGACAACAAGGCAGTTTTCTATTGGAGGTGGAGCACCATGAACAATTCTAGTTGAGCAAAATAGACACTTAAAGGGATTAGGAAATATAGACGTGATTGTTAGCTTTAACCATGAAATGATGGAATGGAAAGACCATTTAATAAGATGATAGGAATAAAAAGCTGAAGCTCTTTAATGCAATATTATTTATTGCATACTTTAATGAGGTGTGCAGTAGATAATGTTGGAGTTCTACAAAGCTCAGCTGCCTGCTAACTGCCCCCTTTAATGCCCAAGTGCAAAATTCAGATCCCTAGAACAGAACAGCTGCTCAACTAAATGTAGGAGGGTGTACAGCCTCTAGGTACTTAACCTGGATTTTTGCATTGAAAATCCTACGAGATGTCTGAATAGAGATTTGAAGAGGGCATCATCAGAACATCATAAACTAGAGATTTCTTTTCCTGAGCCCCAGAAAACTCATGAAGTGTTCCTTGCAGTTCTCTCTTGAAGGTCACAATCTGGTGGTCATTCTCAGCACATGATTAATGTGACCTTACAGTGGCTTCAGTTGCTGATGTTCTTCTTTGTTTTAAATTCCTGAATGTGAATTGGAGCTGGAAAGTGAATTCTCATTTCTCTTTCCCTAATTCAGTGACGTAAACTGTACAGTGACCCAGAGAGACATACCTTCTCTATTTCCTCTCCTTTTTCTTCTCTTTTCTCCTTCCAGTGGGCAAGTGACTTTTAATTACTTTCCTTTCCAAGGTGTGCTTGTTTCCACAGGTGTGCTTGGAATAACAGTGCTATGTGAGATCCCTGTCAGCCTGACCCTGAGGGAACCTTACGTGAGCTGGGAAAGTCAAGTTCTCTCAGGCTGGTGGAAGCATTCATTGAGCAGTGACTGGGTGAGAAACACCAAAGCTACTAAAGAATTGGATGCTTTTCCTGTGTAGTTTTGTGGAGGACCGTGTAGCCTAGTTTGACTTTTGTTTTGTTTTGTTTTGTTTTTAAAGGATAGTGTTTATTTGGGCATTCCATACCTTTGGCCTTCCAAGGACAAACAGATCATTGGAGTCATGAATGGTCTGTGTGCTCATGGCCTTTTCTAACGGGACTGTGGTGGGGTGATCTGGCAGTTTTGCTACTTTTGGGGTTTTTTGCTGTCTAGGTCACTGGCATAAAGAGTATTTCTGATGTCAACAGAACAAAGTTCCCTGTGATCAGCTGCCTGTTTACTGCAAATTCACCTCTGGCTTAAGCCTGCTTTAGAGTGGAAGAAACTCCAGTACAGCAGGACAGTGAACTCTGTGGAGCGTAAGTCTATAACAAGTCTTCTCACATGCAAAAACAATGGGTTTGTCCACATAAAATCCTCTTTCTGCTAGGCTTCTAGGCACCCTGAATGCTGGATACCCAAATTTTTTGATTAGCAGGGGGAAGCCTGTTTAGATTCTATTTTTATTGAGCTAACAGACACTGTCTTCCTCACAAATATCTGCAACATCTGGCTTGGCCGCCCGTATTGCACAACTCTGCACTAAGTTAACTAATTTGTGTTTTGCTAATACATACATTGACTAGAAGAAATCAAGAAAGAGATAATTTGTCTTTTCCCTTAGGAGTGTCTCCCATTGGTTAAACTTCCCCTGTCAGGTCTTTCACTGCTTGTTTTCTGTTTGAGGAAGCAGATAAGCAAGTGCAGTTCTTTCAGTGCCTCATAGCAGTGCATTTTCTCTAATTTTCACATAATTCTTCTGGCTCTTCTTTTTATACTCCATATATTTCCTTTAGATATGTTTTCTTAAAGTATGAGCACCAAAGCTAGGTAGGGTGCTGCAGCAAAATCTTTTCCATACTCCACTGCTCATGCAACAAATTTTCATTTTTTTGCTAAGCTGTGAATTTCTACTTCCTATTATTGTACAATTTTGAACTCTTACTGTCTAATACTGAATTTGATTCTGTGCTATAAATATAGGCCAGAAGCTTTCTTTCTCTTTCTTGAAGCAGAAATTACATCCATAAGTACATCCATATTACAGCCAAAGTATTTATAGCAAATAATTTATTTCATTAGTTTTATTCTAACTCTGTTTGCTTTGTATTTGTTTACAACTTTGGAACTGTTTGTTGCGTATTTTATGCATGAATATCTCAATCCATTTGCTGTGCACAGGCTATTTGTGCCAACTGTGTCTCTGGCTGTTCAGTTTTTTGTTCAATCCAGTTGGCATTTTTAAATAAAAAACAGACACTGTCAGGGACTGCATACTGAATCAGACAGACCTTTGCTCTGATCTCCTGCAATCATTCTTCTATTTGTGTGCATCTATCCCTTGGAAAAGAAAAATAAAAAAATCAGAAGATATCAAGTTATTCTAAGGAATCTGCAACAGTTAGAGAAATAATATTAATACACCCTAAATTGTTATTGTCAGAATGAAACATTTCTGTTCTTTGCAACGTGACAAGTTTTCACTTCAAAATTTCAGTAAATGAAAATGAAACCAGTTTTGAAGGAAATCAATAATTATGGAAATTCTGCAGATATTTACCTTTTGTTGTGTTTTAGGGCAAGAATACACCGCACAACTCCATTTATTCCAGAGACATGACTAACTTCTGGAGTCTCGCTACTTTGTGTGTATGGCCAAAACTATTATATACGGTAGAGGAGAAACAGACTTCAGCATAGCTACGTTAGCCTTTGTGTGATATTTGATAACCTATGGAAGGAAAACCAATATTCTTGAGAACTTTCACAGGAAAAGTCGCAGGTACTAAATTTTATAATAATTTCTAATATTTTTATGAAAGAGAAAATAAATTATTTTAATAAATACTTCTTTCTTTGAAGAATTTTTCAGCTCTAGTATCTTTATTTATATTAGGGAAAATCTTGAGGCCACTGCCAGAGATGTATGCTGTTATTATAATTAAGATGCTGCTTTGAAAGGATCATGACCAATACCTGGACCTGTCTCCTGCTTTCTGGCCTTGGGCAGATCACCTAATCTCCACCTAAGCTCCGTACCTCATACGCTTTGTGTGGGGTGGGAATTTAGCAATTTCTATTTTCTGCTCTCTTTCTCCCTTGCTTTTTTTTACTGTACTCCCTTCTATGAGAAGGGAGGCCTAGATTTATCTTACCTATCTTTCAGCACTTCAGGTGCCTAAGCTATTTATATATAGGAAAGGCAGAGAACCACTTCCAGAGGGTAACTGGATGACAAATGTCTGAAAGCACCCTATGTAGTGCCCCATTGGTTACAGGGGAAGCTTCAAGTGAATTTGGTCCTAAATTAGACTTCTCAGGCTGGATCAGATGAATCCAGGCTGGACTGTCTTTCATTAATAAAGACTACTTATCACAGAGGATTCTGGTCTCTGCAGGGGCTTCAAATGAAATATGAATACTGACAAAATAGTAATAATACTTGTATCTAGCAAACGACCAAGCTGGTTTAAAAAGTGTGCAGATGGTTTTTCCCTTTTCTTTAACATCTGAACAAAGACAAATCTTCTGAAGTGCACAGGTTCTTTTGCTATCAGGACCTAATCTTTTAAAGTACATCAAAGCTACTTAAGTAAAGCCTAAAATGTCAACTTGACTGGAATCAAAGTCAAATAGACTCAGCAAAAAGGTTATTGTCCACTTGTGTTTCTGAAATGCTCTGTTCTTGGAACTGGAAAGGAAAATTATCAGGAAGGCTTCCCCAGGTGACAACAGTTTGTCAGCTCTTTCCTGCCTTTTTTAAGGCCGTAAATCTTATCTTTTACAAATGAGGCTTTCAAAGTTCAAAGGATGGCTCTTCAAAATTCTATGGAGACAGGTCACCTTATCAGCACTCTCCTGTTTCAGCAGCTCTTACACGGGTTTTCTGTAAAGGCTGAACACGCAGGTTCAAAGCACTTGATTTATTTCTCTGTCCCTGCCTGCCCTGGGCTTGCAGGACTGTACAATAAAAGAGGATGATGGCAGAGCTCTTTTCCAGCAAATGTACTTTTGAGAGTGTCCCGTTAGGAAAATGTGCTCTTGCAAATATTTACTCCACTTTTGACCGAACCCTAAAAACAAAGGTTCCAACTGTGCAGGCTGAACTGGCTGGACGCCACCCTGTGTTATCAGCATGTGTGTATTTATGGGAGACAGGACATTGCAATGATTTACCTCCGATTTCTGGCAAAGTGGGCACAATTTTACCCCCTAAAACAGGCTTGGAAACTCAGTTTCTCTCCTTGTCTTAAGAAATACATGATTTTCCTTTCTGTTTTAACCTGAGGTCAGGACAGTTCCTTCTTGCATTATGGAAAGCAAGCACAGCTCCATTCTCACCCCAGCCTGTCTCCCAGTGGTGGATGACAAACCATGCTGGATCATCAGCTGAGAGACCTCCCCATCCTGCAGGCATTTGCATCTCTGAGATAATAAGCCACACAGCTATATGTGAACACACGTACGTATATACATACATACATACCTAAGAAATCTTAGCAAGGTAAAGGATATTTGAGTTCTTGTTTAAGTTTGGCCAAATATCAAAGAGTTCAAGAAAATGCAAATGAAGGAAATCCATAACCAAATCTAAGCCCCAGGCTTCTGAAGTCTTTGAGCTGAAGTTCTCAACCTTCACATAAGGACTTGGATGTTTCCTATCTAAAATCAAATTGCTCCCATCAAATCCCTCCCATCCCACCTGTCTAGACAAGGTCTGCAGAGCACAAATGCATTCTGCCCTACACAAACACTGTCCTGTTCCTTCCCACATGCACACCAACTTGCATCTAAGTTTTCTGCCACGATGGCCAGGTCATTTCTCCTTGTTGTTTTGAATGGCTGTGTGTCAACACATTGAGTTACTCACAATGCAGGTGGGTAGATGAAAGAAAATATTATGACTGAAATGAAGGAGTTCTCCTGAGCAGTGTGCAGTCCCTACCTTATCATAAATTGATTTATTGGTCATGAGTATAATACCATTGTCTGGAATTGTCCATTGTCATGGGCCTCGGAGTCCAATACATACAAAATAACAATACTTTTGTCCTTCTTACTCTTTGTGTAACTTTTCTATGCATTTTTTTTAAGTTTCAGGGGTTGAAGATTGTCTTGTGTCTCAGAAATGAGCCCCAGTTTTACACTGGGCTTTAGACATCAGTACAGAACTTACGGTGATGAGGATGAGCTGGCATCTGGATAGGAGAAACCAATCTCCAAAGATTTCATTGACAGAAAGGTGATCTACCAGAGCTGTCTGGATGTTTGTTCAATCTTTCTTAATTATTTTCATCTGAGGTAATGTAAGAGTAATAGGATGCAATTTTATGGCATCTGGCTAAGGGCCCCCTACCCTTAAAAAATGATGGCTATATGTATGTGCTAATTGACAAAATTTCACTCCCTACTTGCCTCTCTGTTTTTCTCTAAAGCTACACATTGAAGTAATGTTGCTGTGTATTGCAAGAATTCTGTTTCTGTTTACTGGAAATCTAAGCTACTGTTTTCCAGAAAGAAACCACTTTTAAACAAAAATGATATATGAGAAAGAACTTGACCTCTGCACAAATATCCTTGTCTCCAGCTTCCATAAAGCTAGTGGAAAGCTTCTGAGGAGAGCAGGGTTGGATGCTCTTGTGTGTAAACCAAGATATATAGCCTCATAACTTTTTCTCAGCATGTGTTATTTATTCAGTGTATTCCATCCCCTCTTTCCACGGGGACCCTTGCAATCTCCTCTGTCAATAATACCCGTCATCAAACCCCAATGGCCAAATTTCCACAACCATAATTGTCACCTCCTTTTTGCTTTGCCGTGCTTCCTCACCTGCCAGCACCAATATATTTAAGACACAACCTATAAAAACAACCAGGTAGCATGCACAGAATAACCAAGTACTCTTTCTGCTTGTCTTGCTTTCACTTCTGTTCTCTTTTTTTATCTGACTGCTTTGCCTACATTGCCTACATTAAACCCCAATGATGAACCTAGGTGTTATTCCACTGGGGCAGAATCTAGCACAGACTGTGAGCCCTTCAGGCAAGGAATTGCTTTTCTGTTGAAGTGCCCAGCATATTTTGAAGGAAGAGTTTAGAATAATGACTATTGATGTTGCTACCACACAGAGGAAGACAAATTATTATCTGTATCTTGCAATTATTTTTTCCCCACATTGCAAAGATATAAACAAGAGCAGAGGATGGGTATGTATGTCGTGTGGTACGATAACTGCACAATCAATTACTTGTGCCTTGCATTTCAAATGATAGGCAATTGCTGCACACCCACTCTTTTGTGTCTGATTGCTTAATTCATTTACTTAATTCATTTAGGCAGAAGAGTCCTTGATGGTTCCAGCTGTCTGGCTTTCCAGGCTAGAGCTGTGGGCAATCAATTAACTCCACCAGTCCGAAAAGAAGAAATGCATGCATGCAGCCTTCAGATCCTACTTATAAGGGTAGTGTAAGCCATTTGTTACACAATGCAAAGCCTGACCAGAGTGTTTCCATCTCTTTGCAAAGCCATCGTTTCCTTCCAGGAGTCCGAGAGCTGTTTTTCAATAATCTGTAGTAAGAGCAGAGGGTGGGCAGACAGCAAGACGAAATGGCTTCGATGTGCCATGCAAAGGACACCGTGCATGTGTGCAGCAGCTCAGATGAGGTGGCCATTTATGGGGGGGTCCCACCAGACTTTTAACGTGTAGCTAAATTACAAGGAGAACAGTCTTGAGAACAGGCTTACACACGGCAAACACCAACGGGCTTTCCACCCTCAGTGTCCAATTAGCTGGGCAAGTCTGCCCACTCAAGGACCATGCTGTGCTTAGGGGGACCTTGGATGAGCTAGTAATTTGCCACTCCTGCATTATGGAGCATGACGTTATGACAAAACTTCCTGGAGATGTTCAGGAATAGCTGGTCCCATCCTAAAGGACCACTGTGCCCAGGTTCTTCGTTTTGAAGCCAGTTCCAGAGCTCTGGATGAGGCTCACTGCGAAAGTTTACTTGTGTATCAGCAATGCGGGCAGTGAGTGTGTGGGGTGCCCCTGCCCAGTGTCCCTGAAGAACTGCAGCGCAGGGCAGGGCCTGTGCTGGAGCAGGGAGAGGGCTGAGGAGGGAGCAGCGGCCCAGAGGGGCTGCCATGAAGGGACCCCAACTCCCAGCCCCAGCCCTGTGCCCCCCGGGGAGGGAGAGGGGTTGGGAGGGGAAGGGGGAAGGCGTGTTTGGGGAAATCCAAGGGGAGGATAATGTAGTATGTTTTTGTCATTCTTTTTCACTACCTAAGTCTATCTTAACTGACAGTAAGTCAAAAATTAATTTTTCCCAAGTCAAGCAGATTTTGCCTGTGACAGTAGCTGGCAATTATCTCCCTGTCTATATCTTGACCCCTGAGCTTTTCCATCTTATTTTCTCCCCCTGCCCTGCTGAGAAGGGGAAGCGAGCGAGCGGCTGGGTGGGAGCTTGGCCGTTAGCCAAGGTTAACCCACCACAGTAAGAAAGTGGTTAGAAAGTCTTGAGAGAAGGCTTATGCCTAGCACAGATTGTAGTCATTATGTCACACCTGGCTTGTGCCAGCTGCAAATCAGAGTCATGACATCCTGATGTTGCTCCCACTGGTGGGAAACCCCAGCGGTACCTCCTGCAAGGTTCCTTTGCCACAGTCCAGCTGTACACATTACAGCTTGGGGAGTGGGTGCTAGATTTATCTGTCTCACCCTGTTGTGAACACATAACTTAGACGCTTTCTTTAAGCTCCTACAATGACATGGTTTGGGGCTAGGTGCTTGAAGATCCCAGCATACAGTACGTGAAGACAACCCAGGGAGTTTAGCTACCTACAGAGGGCAAGTTAACATAGATGTGAGCTAACTTGCCCTTTGGAAACATCTGTATCTCTCCACTGAATATAGAGGACCTACAATCTAACTGTGAGGTTAAATCTGGGCCTCCTCTTGGTATCACTGAAAACTGGGCTGGAAGACCACTTGGTCTTCTATCTCTGCTTCTATCTCTGCACCCCAAGAGTGTTCCCACAAAGAGGACATTATATACAATTCACAGTAACTTACCCCAGGCAGACACAGCCTTAGGACTGTACAAAGACTGAAATACTCAAGAAAAAATGAACTTGAATCTGTCTTCATTTTCATAGGGTTTCTGGCTGGCTGATAAGGAGTTCTACAATGGCCAGGTAGTAACTGTGACTCTGCTTTGCAGATATCTGTTGCATGAAATTATTCAATTTCAGCAAGTGATTTGGCATAACAGCGTCACAGCCCTCAAACATTGTTTGTGACAGGGCAAATGCCTCCTTCTTTGAAGAGAAAAGCCTCAGATCCTTTGCGATATTTATTGGAGATTAATGCTTCAGAATTTCTGTAGCAGTGGGAGACCATTATCCCATGGCAGCACTTTACTTATCAGCCCAATATATTTAAGTGTGTGTATTTGATAATCTTTTTTGATTTGAGTTGGTTGCTAACAGCCCATGGCTGTGTGGAGAACACCTTACAATTACCCAGACCTTTCATCTGGAAGCCTTGGGGCTTCGCAAATATTCATAGTTATATTAATAATTAATAGTGTTAATAGTAATGCCTCATACTTTATCAATGTGGGAATTGAGTTACAGAAAGGCTACTGAGTGCTTAAACGAGGATATCTGAAGTTGTAACCTGTTTAGATGAGAGGAGTTGATGTTGCTGTAATTACACCATAATTGCATTTCTGGAGACACCCAATAAAGACAGACTGCTCTGGTACTAAACAAGGGAGTTGTTTACTGGACTACTATCACTAATGTCAAAACCCCACAGGTTTCTGCCTTTTTTTGAGATCAGAACCTTCAGAAGTTCAGATCATTCATATGCTCCAGTGAAGCTAATGAGACAGAACAAATTCTGGAATCATAAACCTAACTTAGAGCTATGCAAGGACTGTATTAAAATGGCTGGTAATGAAAATTGGTTAGCAATTACTGACACACAGCTATCTCTGGATCAGTGGGGATCCACTGCATTAATGACTGCTGGCTGTCTCCCTGCATATCTTCTAGAAGATGGAGGTCCAGAGCAGGGACCTGAGGAAAAGGGGGATGATGGACTCTAAGTTTATTGTTCCATTGATGAAAAGCCTTAGGCACCTCTGAGGAAAGCTCAGCAATAAAGTACTAAGTATGCATCTAAGCACCCTTTGAACAGGTTGCCATGAATGGGAGTGTAATTTGAGGGTGCAGGGGAAAGAGAGAGGTTCCAAGTACAAACCACTGCCAAGGGCAATGCAGAAAAAACAGTAAATGAGCAAGCCAGGCTGGTCTCTTCGGTGGAGTCAAGAGGGTGTGAGAGAAGGTCCTGGTCATATAATTAATTGCTTGATGTTGGCACAGCACACAGAAAATGTGAAGTGTTCCTGAAGTGTTATGTATTTATTATTATTCCTACCCACTCAATATTGTATCTGACACCAGTTCAAACAGACTTCGTAGCATATCTTTATGCTGTCTCTCCCCTTCAGAATCTCTCTGTGCATCCCCCATAATCTTCCCCTTCCCAAGCAGTCCTGTGGTGTGTGTGGCTAAGCAGCACATGATTGCAATAGGTTAAAGAGAGTAATTAACAGAGACCACATCAGAGCTCTTGCAAAACACACAATGTGTTTATTCAGCATCAGGTTGGCTAATTCCTAATGAAAGGGCACTGCACAGCAGAGTGCAGGACCCCAGTGGTCAGAAATAGTTCCACTTAAATGTTATTTACCTACAAAGAGCTCAGTTCTAATTAGGGGCGTGGGAGCCAGCAAGGGTGAAATCAAAACCTTGCCCCAACCATATCCTCCGTGCTGGTGCCCAAAAAAGTCTTTTAATAGACACACAAATGCTCAGTTGCATTTGGTTTGTATGCTTTTCTCCTCCTCCTAAACTTCCTCCTTTTGGCTGGGACTGGAATTAGGAATGAATGAAAGATCATGACAAGATTTGGCTTTGTGGTATTTCCAGAAACCTCACACACACACAAAATAAAAATGCCTGATCTCACAAGATGCTGTGGAGCACTGAGGGCTAAACAAACTTTGATTCCCCATGCTAGGCTGGAAGCAATACAAGCTGAAACCTCTTTGTTTTGTACAATATATTTGCAGTCTATTTATGGTACTTATGTGGACCCTGCATCCTGTGGAATCTCACCATTATGTCTTTCATAAATATTTATACTCTCAGCATCCTGGTAAATGAGAAGAGTGTTATTATCCCCTATTAGAGATGAGGAAGAGAGACTCATAAAAATGTTAAAATACTTATAAGGTGCAGACAACCTTAAAGGCACCCTGATGGTCTTGAAAATTAGGTTTAGCTGGCTAAAGGCTTTGACTCACAAGAGCAGCGTATACACATGAGACAAGTAAAAGGGTGATAGTATCTGACTTCTCTCCTTGCTCCTCTGCTGGACATGTGCACTCCCACCATACTCCCACAACTCTGGGGTATGCATGTCAGCTGATGATAACATGCTTCTGCTCCAAGGACAGTCACCCTTGGAGAGAAGTATCTGGGCATAGTAGATCTCTCAAGGATGTGTTATAAGAGATGAATATTCAGAGAAGGGCCACATTCTTAGAGGGTACCAGGGTGGAAAGGAAAGGAATTGGTAAAAGTACCTTCACCCCGTTATTGGTTTTGGTCAGTTTGGTACTCATTCCTGCCTTGTATCATTTTTCTGACTGCATCGAGTCCTCTATTTAAAAGACAGACCTTCAGGGTCCAAGCATGTGATTTCTCTGGTGAATGAGCTAATCGAAAAAGTTCCCACCTGCTACTGCAGGATTTATCCTGTGTAGGTGAATCCTGAGAGGAGGCAGGGTGATGAGAGTCATCTGCCAACTGCTTGTAATCCCCAGGGTGAGAATCCTTGAGCCAGACAAAGGCGGAGGGCTCTTCCAAGCTGTCAGGAAATTTGGCAAGACGATGACAGGAATAATGAAAAAATGTACTGATTTGTGCTTACACCTCAGACTTACACTTCTGAGCATGTTTGTCAAAAGGTTCATGAACCAGGGTTTGAAGAACACTTTTCTGTCCTGTAATCTGATAATGCCCTTTTTATTAGCTTTTTCACTGTGTTACTTTTTGTGGTAGAGACAGGGAAGTGTGAAGCCTGGCAGTTCTCCTTCCCAGGATGCTGCATGAACTTTCTCTTCAGTTGGTTACAAACCAGTCTGGTTCACCCACAGGTTTCACTTTGAGTCTGAAGTTCAAACAATCCCAAAATCTCAGCATAAATCTTTGTCACATGCAAATGAAAGTGTAAATTTTGTATCATCTAGTGGGACTTAAACCAGTATTTTCTTATTGCAATAACATCCATGAGCATCCAGGAGCCTGTGCAAGCATTAGCCGTGCCTGTCCCAAACACTCCGTATGCAACAAGGAGCATAATATCTTCTTCTTTCTCCCCCACGTCTCTAATGACCACGGATAAGACTGAGACAGTTTAAACCCAGGCCAAGCTGACTACAAGAAACCCATCAAGCTTCAAACAGCAATGTGATTGCATAACAGTGTACGCATCAGCCAGATTAGTGTGACAGTTCCTGAGCTCTCAGCTGAAACTGTTACATGTTTCTACAGGAGGTCCTTCTTGGAGGGACACGAATGACCTCTGTGGTGATGCAGAACAAGGTGTTTGGCCACCTAAATTCTTCCTGCAGTCTTGGAAAAGGCTTACAAGTGAGATGGGGTGTTGGTTTGAGATCTAGAGCCACCTCTGTAACCTCATAATCAGGTAGGAGGAGACGAGGAGACTTGATGTGGCCTCATCTCCCTCTCCCCTTGTCTCTCTTGCAAGGCTGGATGCAGAGAAGCCCAACCACAATGAACTCCTGAAAGATGCTATTGCAGCACATCAAAAAGAAACAATGTCCATTTTTAAATTTTTCCTCTCTGTCAAGATAAGCATCTCAGAGGTTTCTCAATTCTTTCAGGTAGCAACATGACATATGTTCTTTTATCCTGCCACCAAAAAAGTTGCCCCTGGAGGAGAGTCCTAGTACGTGAGGAGTTGCATCCATCTTCCCATACCTGCTACTTTGCAGAAAAGTAGGTTTTCTTTGGTTGCAGCAATGCAACCCGTATGTAGCAACTTCAGCTTGCAAATACTCCTGGACCATGAGGGACATAGGCAGCCTGAAGGTCAGCATCTGGCAGACCTGCACCATAGTCCCCAGAGGAGCATTTCCATCACCACCACCCCTCAGATCTCCCCGTTGCAGAGCCAGGTGAGGAGCCCCGAGACCGTCTACAACATCGCCATCTCCTGACTTACTCTAGCACTGCATGTAGCCTCCAGGGCAATTAGCCCGCAAGAAATAAATAAATGGCACCCCAGATTTCTGGATTTGCTTATTTAAATAAAATTAAGCACAGAATCTTTCTGCTTTTTTGCATTCTGATATATTTGGTTTATGATTACCAACTGCTTTTTTTTTTTTTTTTCTTTTGTAGAAGACCCTTCTTACTCTTATAGGGTAGGTGGACAAGTGGAAATCTATCAGCAATGTATGGAGAACAACTTCAAGAACTACCAAATTGTAAGCCAGAGAGAGAGAGAGAGTTCTGAATCATGCATTGAAAACGTCTGCCAAGTTTCTCTCATCTGAAAAATACATATTTACCCAGGACAAGAGAAATCTGTAGTCAGCCTGATCAAGTGATGAACACCTCCCTGTTGATTCCAATGGGCTTTTGAATGTACGGATTGCGTAGTCATCTCCAGACCCTTATGGTGCTGCACTGATGGTATTCACTTAAATTAAACTATGAAATGATTGGTATTTAAAAGTTATGACTTCTAAGTAAGTGTACCAGCATTTCTTACACTGAGTACTGCTGCACCTCAGATTTTATGATACTGAAAGTGTTGTCAAATGTTGCAGCGATATTGACATTGTTCCTATCTGTTGACTTTTATCTAAAAATCATTATCCATGACTTGTTATTTTACCATAGAAAGAGATTATGTTGCAGGAGGAGTGCGCAACAATGGAGCTGAATGGTTTTTCTCCCAGGTATTTGTGTTCCCGTGGCTAGCAGTGCTGAGCTCATCTGCTCATTTGGTATTTCCTCTAAAAATCAATTACTCCAACACCTTTTTTCCTCTAACCCCTGTCATCAATAAGAAAAGGAAAAAAAAAAAAAGAACACACTAAAAAAATCCTCCTTTGATTTTCTTCTGAGGTAAAGCTTCGTTTCCGCTCCCCTCTAGCTTTCAGGTGCATATGAGCACGGAGTCATTGTGAAAGGTACTCCGTCTGTCCTGATGCAACAGCCACGGAGCCAGCCAAAATGATGTTCTCTGAAGCCAAATGGAAAGAAAACGACTTTGAAGCACAGGAAGACACAAATGTTCAGTGTTTCCTTCCGACCCTGTGGCTTTCAGCGAGGCACTCCCAGTGATTTCTAAGGAATTATCATTTGCCTTTTCAGCTTCTTAATAATTTTTTTTTTTCCATCCTGCTTGTAATGTGAAAACTAAATCCTGTCATGGACTTTCTATGAAACATATAGGAGAAGTGTGGTTTATGACAAAACTTTTTACTGTCTGAGAACTGCTTCTTCTCCAAACAAGGGGGAGATGACTGACCCAGCAGTGAGCAGTAAGTCATTCAGGGACACTTGCTCTCTTTGGCCTTTGGTAATGAGATTCCTTCCATTTAGCCCTTCTCTTGCACATGCTATTTGTTCCCCTCGTAAAGGTAGTCTGCTGGAGATGTATGACAGCAATGTGTCTGAGTGTCCATTGACAGCTTTGCAGTGCTGGGGCCTTGGAGTTGGTATTTCTGTAGCAAGTCCCCATAGGGAATATGCACAAAGTTTTGAACACTAAACTCCCTAAACATAATTTTGAAAAAAGCTGTAATCTTATAGCATTAGATCCTGGAGATGTCAGCCGAGGACCTCCTGCAGACCCTATTGCCCAACAGGTCAAGAGAAAGGGTGAAAGAACAGGGGAAAGGAAACCACATCACCTCCATTTCACGGATGCATTGCTCATGTGTGAGATCTGACCGAGCAATGAATGGCAGAGCCAAGATCTGAACACCCATTCAGAGGACCAGTCCAGTACTTGAACTAAAAAACTCCAGCTTTCATTTTTGCTTTTAGCTGGAATAAATCAAAGCAGCAATGGAAAGTACAGGTGCAAACTCTAAACCCTGTAGTGGTTCTGTTTGGAGAAGTGGGTGTAGAAGTACTTGATGTTTCAAATGCAAATACTGTTCTGCAGTTCATCTCCGAAAGAGATAAACATCACCGGTCTGTGGAATTTAACTTTGAAAGTTCGAGAAAAGAGAAGAAAAACAAGTGAAAGTGATATCTCGTCACACCAAGGGAAAGCGAATTGATGTCATGGGGCAGGATGATACAAGGGCCTGGCATTTGCAGCATCAGCTTAAACCAACATGTGCTGTGGGTGCTCAGCACCTTCAAAAATCTGGCCCTTCAGCATCTTTTCCCTTAATCAGAAGCACTGGAGCATTGCCAACCACTAAAAGGTTGGGTTAGGCAAAAGGAAGTTAGTTTAGCTTGTTGAGTCAAGTGATTTCATGTAACTTGCTCTAGAGGGAGGCTTTTTTGTTCTGAAAGAAATCAATTGCCAGTGGTTAAAATGTACTTTTAGAATTTATATATTTAATTAGGAATCGGAAGCTTGATAAGGCAGAAGGGACAGAGGGGAACGTTCAGTGCATTGCTGCTTTAAGCATGCAAGGAATTATTTGAATTCGTTGAGGAAGGAGGAAGATGGTCTGGAAAAATGTTTTCAAGACAAAAGGAAAAGCATTTTATCTCACTGATGAGTTGGTGTTGGTCTGTGGAACTGAAACTGCTCAGCTGCCTTTCTTCCACATCTAGAAAACTTAGTTGCTAAGCTAGGTAAGTGCAGATTGTATCTACACAAGTTTCTTTGGGCAGCAAGTCTCCCTCGTCTAGAAAGTTTTCTCATGATGGAATGGAGCCATTCTTTGTTCATCCTGAGGTCTCCTTCAGCTTCATAGCCCAGGTGCTCGATCTGCAAGTCGTCAGCTTCAGGGGCAGTCTGGACTATGGGGCAGCCCCTTGTGCACGTTGGATTGCTGGAACAGGAGGTATAGAGAAAGGAACAATATAATCCTCACAGGTTTTCTTGGCTTAGTTGTCTCCCAGGTAGCATCACACCAAGAATGCCCCAAAATTCTAGGTCCACCTGAAACAATTTTTTTTTTTTATCTTTAAAAAAAAAATATGTTAGGATTGAATAAATATTTTACTTTTTCTGGAACAATTATTCTGGGAAGGATGCTGATAAAAATTCACAAAAAGTAGCTCAGCTTTTTTCTTTAAAACCCCCACTTAGGATGCTTTGAAGGTTTTAAATACCCTTTTAACCACAAATAAAACAGAGATTTTAAATTGATATCTCATTTTGTGGGTGAACACTGATGGTTTGTAGGTATTCTGGACTAACGCTTTATCATCCGCTCCTCTTGAAGGGCTTTCATATCAACCTATAAGTATTCATTTACAGTCATGGACATTTACACTTAACGTTCAAGACAGAGTCATAGCCTGCCATAAGGGCACTTACCTGGAAAAAAGCACCGGTGGGTTCCAGTGGCTCTTCTAGTGACTTTTGAAACATGAAAGAGTGCCACTTCAGAAAGAGTGGTGAACTCCTCAGTCAGCACCTCTTCCGAGAAAGAAAAACCCTTTGATTCAGGTAAACTCTGAGCAGAGTGAAAGCAGTGGGCTACCTTACTGTGGAGATGCCAGAATAGGATCCCTCACGGTGGGATAGTTTTATGAATAGTGCCCGTGTCTCCTTGTTTCTCCACCCCTCCCTCAGCCAGAAGAGTCTGATTTAGCAAAGTCAAAACAACCCCTTTTGACACTTATGTAAACATTCCTTGAATTTTCTATCAGTTCCAAGGTGATGTTTTCTTTAAAGCTTCATGGCACAACATTTTTTGTTTTCTACTTGTGAAATCACTAAGGCAGGGATGAGAAGGAGGTGCGGGAAGTGGTGTCTCCTGCCCCAAAGCCCAGTGTAACTCTCAATAGTGAATTTTCTTTCATTTCTCTGTCTTGGCTGTGACAATAATTTGGGATAGCTGAGAAAAAGAAGGTGAGAAAACATATACAAGCTGATTTTCATCTTATGCCTCAGATACTTGGCTGAGCTTATCTTTCCGTTTAATATTGCAGGATGTATTCCTGAAATAAAGAACACATATTGAAAGAAAACACGATGGAGTCAGTTAATAATTAAACGACGACAATTTGAAATACACCCATAAAGGGATCTACCTGATATCACAAGCCTTACATATTTGATAATTGCACAGGCAAGCTTTGTTTAATGAATGGTGATACTTGAAAAAAAAAAAATCATGTTAGGAATTGTTGTGAAAGGTTTTATTTTAATAAAAGAATGTATGATCACACAAGCTCTTATATCATATCCTTTCCCACACAGACTCTTGCATACTTCTGGCAAAAGCATTAGCTGTTTACATTTTCTTTGTTTTCACTCCAGCAGTGTGTGACTAATCCTTGAATGCAAGCGCTTCGGTTGACTCTGTCAAAAATGGCTTTGGAGGGGTTTGCTATTTGTTGACAATGATTGGGAATAGGAGAAAATAACTTCCTCTGAAATGTAGTAGAAATAGAAGAGTGCCAGAGCAGCTGTACAGGGTCAGCCCAAAGGGCTCTCCAGCCCAGCATCCCTTCTCTGAGGTTGGGTAGGAGTAAGAAGGAAAAGTATAGGCTACACAAGAGAGTAAGAACAGGGTAAGTATGCAGCGATCCTTCCTCTTGTCTGCTTTCAGGGATTTTTGGCTCAGGCATTCCCTGAGTTAGAAATAGTGTCAGTGTTTAGATGTGGATAAGGAGAACTGTTCAAAGATTAAAGCTGGTTCTAGCACTGGAGCAGACTTTCTGGGGCTTGTTGGCTAAAAGTTTGTCTGTTCTCCAGCCATTTGCCACTCCATTGCCTTGTTGCAGTTTTCAAGCCCTTGCGGTGACCTCATGTTTGCTTAGTTTATCAGGGGGAAAAAAAATGTGGCTAAGTCTATCCACTAAATTAACAGCCTCTTAGCATAACATAGCCCTGGGCATGAATTAAAGTTGAGGATGAGGAAAACCCTTGCTATTTCAAAACAAAAATATAAGTTGTTTATTTCTTACTGAGTAGAAAGCTAAAAAACAAAATGACATTTTTAATGCTCTGTTTTAAATAATGGAAATGTTTTAGTAGGAATAAAAAGCACATATAAGCCAAACTTCCTGATTTAATCGTGCCTTTTAGAGCTTCTATGCTCCTAGTTTCCCGTTAGTCCTGGAGAGTGGTCTCCTCTCTCGGGATGCTCTCAATGTCTCTGGACAAAGTTCAACTTGTCAGAACCTCTGCTTTTCTTTAGTAGCACTGGCACCCAAAGCTTCAGATGTCCCAGAAGAGTGTGGTCTCTCAAGGCTGCCAGGCTGGTGACAGTCTGAAAGCTCTAAGGTCTTGAAGCTGGGGAGAGAATCCACCTTAGCTGTCTCCCAACATATGCACCTTGGAAACTCCAGCTCTGTGGGAGAGCAGAGTCTCCACTTTCAGATCTGCGTTTTAACTAGTAGGTTTTTGAGTAACATTTGAGATCTTTCTATCAAAAACACTTTTCCTCAGCCAAATCTCCACCATCTCCCTTCAGGGGGCTCTGTTTTCTAAAAAGGACTCAAAATTTGAGCCTTTGGTTCTGTGAACCACTTGCAGATCAATTCATAAGGGAGTGCCTGATTGTAGGTACGTCTCCTGCATGCTCTTTGTATGTCTTTGCAATCACCTGTGGAGTATTCAGCTTACACTTCAGAAGACCAGACGACCAGAGGTCCAGAAGGCCATTCAGGTTTGAGAAATCTACATGCTGTTGAAGAACAATCTGAACAGAGACACAGAAGACTTTCTCCTCTCAAATGGCAATTTGTTATCAGACAGCTCTCTTATTTCAAGCATTAAGGGGTAGTCAGAGAAGCAAAAACTGCATTTGGCTTATTTACTAATTAGAATGCATTTTTGTTTTCTTCATTTTATGATCTTAGAAATTAAATGCTTCTTTATTGCTATTATGAAGAGGCAAGTCAGGAACAGCTAAGGCCCCTGAATACTGATTTAGGACTATAATTTACTCTGACATTGATCTTTGGCATGACTTAGCTTCTTTCTTCTCTTGTAACAGTGATCCATGGCTTTTCTTTAAACAGTGTTTTGAGAGCCAGGGTGTGGAAAAGTGTTACAGAAGAACTGAGAGTCTGACTAATCACTCACGGACAGAGCAGGCAGGTTTGCTGGTTTCTATTCTTGCTCCGCCTCACTGCCATGGACTTGGCTGGATCTAGCTGATCTCTTAATTTGGTTAGGTTTCTAAAATTTTAATTTAATGACAAAACCAAAAATTAGGCGGAAAAATATGTTGCTTTTAAAAGCACCTACCTCATTCTCTGGTTTAGTTTTCATTAGCCTGCTTCACCCTGCACGGTTGGCCCAGGAACACCTATATGTAAACTTCGTAGCCGTATGCACGTCTCAAGTGGTGACAATGCTTTCTGTGTCTATTGTGTGTAAAGATAATTACTCGCAGAGATATTGGATTTCCTGGCCCGGAAGGTGTTTGTGGTTTTTGTAACAAAGGAATTAAAGCACAGAGGGAACAGGAGGGCTTAGAAAGCATCCCGGTAACAGCAAAAACATTCTGTACTTTGGAAAGCCTGTTTTCCCTTCTTCGTCAAAATGCGATTGTAAGTACATCCTTTCCTTGACAGCTCACCCTGCCCAGCAGCTCTTAACTGTTCAGTGTGGAGGTCTGATACAAATCTCATTGAAATCAGTAGAGACGCCTGCAGACCACACTGAATTTAGCTTTAGAGGCATGCAATGTGCACAGCTCTTTAACATCTTAGCCCACACTGCTTTGCTGCAGATGCTTGCTACGCAAAGCATCAGGTCAACGCTAATAATGTTCTTTGTATATTCTGTCTCTCTGCTTTGATGTAGTACTGAGCAGAGTAAAAAGGTACTGGGTGCAGCATCTCGAGTGGCCTTATTGCAGTAATTTACACCACTGTTAACCCTAGATGAGCAGAGTCCAGATAGTGAGATTAAGTTAGCTATAAAAGAGGAAAGGATGGGTCACTGGCAGGGGCTTTAACTGCGGTTTGAGAGGCTTAGATTTCATTTTTGTAGCTCTCCTCTGCCGTCTCAGACAAATCGTTTTGGATGGGAGCTAAAAAGTTACTTACTTGCTCAAGTTCCAGTTGAGGCAGATTTTAGGTGCCCAAATCCCCCAGAGTGATACACAGGTTTTTTTATTCTATTTTTTAAACTGCTGTGGTACTTCATAGTAGAGATGCCTAGTTTTTTCCATATGGGCTTGCCAAAGTGCCTCAGGTCCCACGTGCTTATGCTGTAGATGTCCACAGGTGTCTTGCAATGAAAGGAGAGTTGAATTTATTCCAAGCCTCTGGAGATGCTGATGATACATAACATCAGGTAACACAAAGGAACCTGCCTCTCCCTGAAAGAGGAGTACATCATCTCACCTGGACTTTGGGACACTATAGAATAGGAGGACAGTAGCCAAAACATGGCAACTTTTTACCTTACTGTCATTTCATTAATCTCTTAGGGAAAAAACCAAACCAAACCAAAACAACAGAAATCAGGGTGAAACTTGCAGGACTAAGGAAGCCTCATCTGTCTGCCTCAAAGACTGCTTTCATTTTCAGAGGTGCTGAGCACTTGCGACCCAGGTGGTACCTGCAGCCTGGAGCAGGGGGATACGGTGTCTTGCCCGGCTGATGTAGTTACAGGTGCCATTTTTACTCCTTGAAATATCTGACACGACTTGACAGTTTAACCTCTCTAACTTTGTAAGAGGCTTTTGTATTTTACCTTGTTAAATTTTAGGCATTTTTCTCTCACTCAGATGTGGTTTCCTTTACTACGTACCTTTCTTAGAAGTTGGGGTTTTTTATCATCACAGCTTGCTGTTTCACCACCCAGAAACTCAGCTTTGAAAGGGATGGGTACTCAAGTTCATCCTAAGTTATGCCCCTTCCTGGGTAGTCTTTCTGAGAATGGGAAGGTTACTCTGAGAGCAGAGCACTGCCCTTTGGGCGTAGGTACAAAGCCACCATCAAGAGGTTGTGGTTTCAGACTGTAGGGAGGGAGCTGCAGCAGGGCCATGATCCCAAAGACAATTCAAAGGTAGGAGTAGGACCTCACACCTGGGGTGGGGACATGAGTGCAAGAAATATTGGCCAAAAGGGTTCCAACATAGGTGCAGAAAGATAAATTAGTGTGTTCCAGTGCTGTCTCAGATGTTCTCTGAAGAAGTTCTGGGAATAATTTCTATGAAAGGCATTTACCCACAGGGCACAGCATAATTGCTGATTTGGGAAATAGGGATGATTCACTTATGTAAGAGACGCCCATACTATTAGCATATAAGATGCACTGCTTATCATAGCTTTTTAGTGGCATTGTGCCTAATTAATTCATGACACCTTAATTAATAGGTATACAATGAAATATCCCCACATGACCTAAGCATTATGGAGGAGGTTGTGCCCTACAGACTCTGTCTAATGTTGGTGTAAAGGAACACTTCCCAGTTTCTACTGGAGTTCAAAGTGTGGGCAAAGTTTAATTCTAACTGTGGTTATTTTTCTCTAAGGGTGATTTCAACTACTGGAGAGAGGACCTGAAACCGAATAGTGTTGAAGGACAAAAGCATCCTCAAATATTAAAGATTACTCATTCTACACCCTAGCTTAACAGATGGTCTCCATCGCTGGAATGGGACACAGTGAAACCCAGTGCAGAAAACCTGATCTGGACATCAACCAAGAAGTGTGAAAATATTTGTGTCAGGATACCTAAATGTTCCAGATGAAAAAAGTCAAGAAATAGTAAAGAATTATTTACCTTTTCATAGCTTCATATTCATGAAAAAGAAAGCTCTATGTCATTAGGCTAGAAGCTGTTAGTAAATTTGGAGTTTAGGAAATACTTGTCTTTTCTATGCACTTAGCATGTAGATGAGACAGGAAGAGTCATGGGCCTGGAAGTCACAAGACCATGCACTTTTTTCAAGATGTCCATTGATGAGGAGAGTGGGGATGACACTCTGAGTATCTAGAAGGTGAAGGCTAGACATCACTGCAAACTTATTCAGGCGGCTTTTTTCTCTCAAACGTATCTGATTTCTCTCAAACACATCACCATCCCCTCAAAGTGAGGACCATGTAATCTTGCTTTTAAATCTCAGTGTCAAGTTACTGCAATATTTGCTAAAACACCACTTTATTATTAAGATGTGCATATTCAGCGTAAGGGGTCTTAAATACATAATGTATCATTGTGTTTTATGATATTGACATAAATATTTTACTATTTTGTGCATTAGATGCTTAACAGCCCCTCAGCAGTGTGAGGACTGTAATGTCACCTTGAAGATATATAGGTTCTTGTAGACCATGTTTCTGATTGTGCCTAGAATGACAAATCTCAACCTTGTTCTGGGTCAGTTAAAAGTCTTGCCTGGATCCTGGAGCAAATTTTGAGCAAATCTAGCCAGAGTTATGGTATAGTAGGAAAGTCAGATTACTGGGTATGGAACTAAATAAAATACAATAGTTATGGGTAGGTTTTGACATGCATCTTTGAGGGCAATAAATTCAGAGCAAAACCTAGGAGATATGAACCCAAGGAAACTGAAAACATCATGTGTGCAAAGCTCTTTGGGTGAGATTTGCTTAGTTTTCCTGCTTAAAAGGCATTTGGTATGGTTTTGTATATTTAGTCAGTGCACTCAAAGAAAAGGCAAACAAATGCAAGCTAGTGCTATTATTTTTTTCTCCAGTGACGCTCTTCAACTCTCTTCAATTCTCAAACTAGGCCCAGGATTTTAGTTTCTATCCCTCAGGCTAAGGAAGATTGGATAGTTCATCCATGGAATGTATTAATACCATTTCTTAATCATCCAGAGCAATCACTGTAGGTTGTGCAACACAGAGCACTCCTTTTTTCTGCAGGGGCTGTGCTTACTGCCAGCCAAGGGGAGAACAAGACTGCAAATCAAATCCTGGTCCCCTTGTACAGAAGCACTATGTCTTATCTGAAAATAAGAGCTTGCTTTGGATTCTTTTATGATCACATGTGTGAGAAAATAGCTTAGAACCAGGCCAACAGAAAATATTGAGGCACAAAAATTGCTTTTGTGTTGTGCATAAGAGAGTGGAAGAGAAAAGATGCTTTGGGTGAGGACTCAAGAAATGTGGGCTCAGTCCTGGCACCAGTACAAAATTCCTGTGTTGCCTTGGGCAAGTGACTTTGAAATTCAATTCTCTGTTTGCAAAATGGGGGTAATAAAGCCTCATAGCAATGTTGGAAGGATAACTCCATTAATATTTATGATGCGCTTGGGTACTCAAGTGCCAGGAACCTTTATAGCTACCTACCCTTCTAGAGGACACTCGAGTTCATGGTTATTTTGGTAAGGACACACACTAGAATGCCAGCAGGAAGTTGGCAGTGTCTTCTTTGAAATTAGTTGAGAAAACGGAATAACTGCCTTTTGAAAAATTCTGGTATATCAGCACTTGCCTTCATCCTAAGGAGAAGTAAAAAGTTGAATGAGCCGCACATTATATAACTGGCTGTTAAATGATGTACTGCACTCTGCCAAGGGAAGGGACTTCCAAGGCCTCCTGGGAGGTGTAGTTCAATGCCAAACGGGTTTCTGTGGAAGAACATGGCTGGAAATGACCAATGGCTGACACAAAGCTCTTCAGTCATTCCATTGGGTGTGAGCATTAAGATTAATTCCAAAGACAATATTTTGTTGTGAGCTCTTTGTTAGAAAGTTCCACCAAAATAGTTGTTTATTGGTTTGTTTGTTGTTAGTTCCCCCCACCTTCCCACCTGGTAGATCTGCTTGATGTTAGAGGCAATATCTGATGGGAAAATGACATGTTGAGGAGTTTATTTTTCAGGGGGCTTTGAATAGCCCTCAACCCTTTCAATAAGAGATTTTTTAAACCACTGGTTGTCTTTTGGCATTGGGAGCCATACTTCCATGATATCAAGGCCTGATTTGTAAAGAAGGTGAGATGAGATCAAAGGAAATTCTCTCTCCTTTACATCTGGTGCATTTGCATTTCAACCCTCTGCAGCAGGTGAAGGGTACCTTTTCCCCTGCCCTACGCTACCCAGGGACTTTATGAAAGCACCCTGTAACTTTCCTTTAAATGTTTTATCACTGCTTGGAACAGTGCTGCGTCTTGTGTTTCAGCACGTTTATTTTCTGTGGGAACAGCGATCTGATTGCAGTGTACATGTGTGGGTGGGTAGATTATAAATTATAGGCTCAGGTGCACATGTTGGGAGTGACTTTTAAATAGTTGCATGATTAACAAACCCTTCTCCTTTGTGGAATGGAAAGCAACTTCTGTCTCGAAGATCGCTGCTTTACTTCAGGAATTATCCCCTGTGGAGCCTGAACGACTTCATGCTGGAGGGGAAATATTTGCTGTGTTATGGATGTGAAGCCAACTAACTAGCGATCCACGGCGTGATTTATAGTCAACAGACTCTGGAGGTGGGAACAGGGGGAACTTTTCAGGAAAGGCATTCATTGCTTTGGAGGGATGTAGCACATGTAGGACCGACTGAGACAGCCTCTTGTGGCTGGAGCGGTTTGAGAAGGTCTCGTCCCAACTCTTTGTTGTTGTCCCTTGGCTGGAAGCTGTCATTAGCTGAGCAGCAAACGTGCCTTTGATAAACTCTCCTCTCCCCTCAGTGCAAAGCCAATGAGGTTGTTTTAAGCATCCAGCAGCAGTGGGCTCAGCTATGGTTTTGCAGTGGATGCCGTGTGTTCATGCAGTTATTCAGGGTGGCTCAGTTAACTGCCCTGGAAGGCCAGTAACAAAGAGCCAGTAATCAGGCTAGATTTAGGGGAAAATTATGACCTCACTCTTGGCTACTTTAAGATAGGTAGTGCAATTTTTATAGAGATGGATGCCATATAAATATCTAGATAGATTAACGAGATAATGGAGGCCTTTTTGTCATTATGACATCTTGAAACTCGCTACCACTGTTAGTCCATCTGTGTTACGGATTGCAGACCCAGGCCAAGAAATATTTAAACAGATGCTTAACTTTGACTATAGATGCGGGGCCATTGATTTCAAAGAGAATACTTGCATTTTTTAAAAATTAGTCATGTGTTTAAACGCTTTCCTAAACATAGACCTAATCCAGTAGTTCCCATAGAAAACAATGCCCAGCAGGACTCAAAAGGCCAGAAAAATGAAAGCGGAATGGTTACAGTACTGCAATAAAGCAAAGCAGTATTCTGATCAATTCTCTTTTGCAAGTGATCTTGTTGCAGTTTTACAGCATAATCTGACAATCTGACTGGATTGCTTAGATAAAAAAGATGCAGACATATTTATCAAGTGTTTCTATTCAGCATTCTTCAAAGTATCAGCCTAGAGCAGACGTGTGTGATTCTGGAAACCTGTTCGCAGAAGTTTAATTGGTTTCACAGGCAATGTGTGTGCTGCCTCCTCACACAATGGAACCAAATATTTATTAGCAGGAGGAAATAGATTGTTTTATATGAGACTTTCCATTGGCGGTGTTTGTGGAGAAAGCACACTTAGTAGGCATTTCCTGAAAACCTTCTTTTGATACTGTTTGCTGGATCTCATTCATTTTAGAGTTGAAAAAAAGTAATGAAAAAACAAACAAACAAACAAACAAACAAAAGAGGACTGAATTTAAAGGGCCAGTACCTCAGTGTATATATGGCCTTGAATGCAGAGATGGTAGGAACATACTTGAATAGAGCAGTTTGCCAATATTAATATTTCCAGGTGTGGTTTTCATGCAAAAAAATATATCCAGGTAAATAGCTCCCTAGAGAATATAAATTCAGCCACTGCAGTGTTGACCTGATAAATAGCAAGAAAATTATTGGAAACTAAAACTGACTCATGGCTAAATTCATAGCTAAGTGAAGCTAAATAGCTAAATGCTGAGAAGAACAAAAACACAGACAAGGAGAGATCAATTGATTACCAATAAATTAAATACAAAGGATTTCAGACTGACTGAAGCAAATTATAGTCAATAACAGAAGAAAGAGCGCTATAGGTTTTTAGAGGCATATTTCATAGTCATACTTTCTGATGCTGGCTCTTTTGCTAGAAGTGTCATTGGACAGACTTTTAGGGTGTTCATAATCTTCCTATAAAATGCCTTTAACATAGAAATATGGGGCTCATTGAAGCATTCTTTTCCAGAGTATCTAGCAGTTTTATATTAGATAAAGACACATGCATTTAAGCGATCATTTTTTTTAAATAGCACAAATTCTACCAATTTATACTTTTGATTGTACAGTTTTCAAATATGAAAATGACTGCTGCTGGGAGGGAGGATATATTCAGTTTTCTGCTTCTATGATTGAGAATGGAGTGATAGGCTTTCAATGGAAGACAAAAAATAGAAACTGAGGGGGGTAGGGCGAAAACCAAAAGAAATAGGCAAAAGGAAGGAAGTGGTGACATGGATTGCATAGTGTGAATGTGAGGACCCTTAGAAACAACTTAAGATTTTGGAAACAGTGTTGGCTTTGACACTGGAGCAGTCTGCCATCTAGAGCAGTGGAGAGCTGAGGTTCAGGTGTGATCCATGTCATGACAATGTAGGGGCCTAGCTCTAGCTTGCCAAAATATGTCCTAAAGTCAACCAGCCAAGGCTTTACCAGCTGCACTGGAACAAGAGCGGTAGTTTACATGTACCCAAACAGCTGGAGTGTGGCTTGCCTCCTCTAGCTTTAAACACTGCAAGGTAGGTATCTGCAGCTGATCTGGGTTTTTTTCAGCTCCCAGTCTGATCTATGGGAATTTAGTAAGTACAGTCAGTGGGTGCTGACAGTGATCTGTTACATTCTGAGGTAGACATGGGATTTTGGGTGGACCAGTTGTCATCTAGATTTTATATGTCACAGAGGTTAGAGTTCCTAAACCTAATGAGAGATCAGTTTAGATGTAGACATCTTTGTCTAGGCATCTCAGCTAGGGTGAAAAATTCCTTCTTTAAAATGTGGGTAAAGGTGATTGTGTACTAAGACAGGAAGATTGTTCTGACATTTGAGGTCCTTTACCAGATTGATTTTGTCCTTTCCAAGAGAAACATTCAGGTAAATAACTCCCACCATAAATAAAATTTGAAACATGTTGCAAAGTCTCAGCTCCAGGAACAAAGTGTTTTTGAAAAGAACCTTAGTTTAAAATGTGAAGTCAACACACCTGGAGATCTCAGAAGTGCTTGAATTGTTCAGAGAGTTATACTGTTGAATGAGCCCTTAATCTTGACTTTTTACCTTTGCCACTAGTAGTGCTGACATTCCTAATCTCAAGGATTTAAAACTTGACATACTGCTGTGGCATCTGAGAAGCTAGAAAAAATGGATAAGGGGGCTCCATGCAATCCCAGGCTAAGGACCCAAGGGGTGCATGCAAATGGCCTTCTCTTTGGAAAGCAAAAAAGAAGACTTTGTGCAACAGGGGAGCAATACCTCCTCTTCTTACTTTGTTTCTGAACGAAGGCAAAGGCAACTGCTGAGCTCTGCTGCTGAGATTGGTGCCATAAAGTTTTATCAATGGTATTTTCCACAGGGACTAAGGTGAGAGGGTGCCTTCTGATCACACACATTCACAAAGCTGATGCCAGGGCTGTCAAATGCACTTGAGGACTAAGGTGGGTCTTTTTATGGATTTGCTCTTTTGGGATTGAAGAGGGGACTCATATATTTTCCATCTAAACAGCCATTGAGATGTCAGCTGCTCTTTTGCTTCCCACTCAGATGCCTAGGACACTGCATAAAAAATAGATAATTCACAGGGTTTTGTCTGACTTTAGCACAGTAATTTTTCTATTCCAAAATGTCAAGAGATTCTTTAGGATCAGTAGGAACAACCTTGTCAGAACAGGTACAAATCAGAACTCTGGAAAATCCTGATTCAGAGAAAAATCAAGGTCCCAGCTTTCCTGATGCTGTGAGTTGAATAAACTTTTTTCTTCCCCTTTCTGAAGCTGCTTGACCACATTACTGCTAACTGTGTTAAAAACTGCCCAGGGACAGTGCCCGTATCCTGGACTCCTAAGAAAATAAAAAATATTTTACACACAGGGAGTGGGGAAGTTGTAGCAGTGTGTAGGAGAGGGATGGCAGGGTGGGATTAGAGACAGAAAGGTCCTAGAGACAAAGGAGAAGGATATCCACGGTCACACAGGGAGTGACAGAGATGGGAAGAAGAAGTAGAAGGTTGGCATATCTGTGCTGTGTGAGGCAAAGTCTGGCTGGAGGTGATTTGAAGACAGACCCAGAGGTTATAAGGGGAATATAGGATAGAAACTGAGAGCAGATATGAAAGTGGGAGTAGGAGACAAGTGGGAGAAGGGACAGGAGCCCTACCGTGTGTGGCTGGGGCAAGTGTAGCTTGGGGAACACATTAAAAAACTCTGTCACAAGGTAGGAATTAGGGAGAAGAGGAGACAGCAGCAGAGGTAAGGACAAATCTGGGAAACCTGGATGGCAATGAAGGGGTGAGCAGGGCCCACAAGGGGTGAAGAGGTGGGGAGATGGCAAAAGGCATTTCTGATAGAGCAGGAAAGGGATTTCAGGAGTCCCATGAGGCAGTGAGGTGAGCTCAGCCAACAGCATTGTTGAGTCTTTGTGTCACACATTGAACAACAGCAATTCTGATGGGAGAGAAGAGAGCTTGTACAGCCCTAGAGCTGGACAAGCTCGTTGAGGTTCATAAGGAGACAGCTGCACAGCCAATGTCCATACTCTATCACACCATGCCTTGCATCCAGACTCAGTGACATCTGCTTACACCAGCTCAGCCCATGTTCCTCACACGGAGAAAACATTGCAAGCGGAAGGAGATGACTGAATGGAGGCCCAGGGTAATGAGGGTACATGAGGACAACCAGAGTTCACTGAAGGAGAGCAGATCTAGGAGTGAGGGCAACATATACAGCAGGAGGAACAGCCAGGGGAACCGGTGAGATGGAGGAGGCTGAATTTTTCTTCAAAGGTGCTGGCTGCAAGGCATGGGAGAAGAGCCAGCAAGGGAAGCAAGAGAAAAAGGAGCAAGGCTAAGAACTTGGCATGAGGGGAAGGAGGGAAAGCTTGAGGGGAGAATTTTCTGCTGTTATGGATCCTCTGATAATAAATCAGATTCCTTAAAAAAAAAGGGATAGAGAATTATTGAGGAAAAGACTAGCAGTGTAAGGTGGAGAAGAAAGAAAACTCTTAACAGCAGGCGAGCTCCCCAGCTTGCTCAGATAAATAAGCCGCATAGCAGTACTTCTTCCTGCTGTCCAGCTGCTGCAGGCAAGCGTGGATCATTTCCTCCTGTAACTTCTCCTTCTTTCTGGGGTCAGTAGTGGCTCAGATGATAGCATGTTCTTCTTTCAAAACCCGCAGAACTTTATTCACAACCTTCCATCACCCTCCAGACTCTTTGTTTGACTTTGAGGATAGCAAGGACAAAGGAGGGTTTATCCCTTTAGGCTTCCCAATGGTATTTCTTAGTAAAATATTTTTGCAGCTTTGAGATTTTTTTTTTTTTTTTTGTGTAAAGTAACTTGTTTTCAGTTTTGAATTGGAAAAATTATAGAAGCAAAAAGTGGAGAAAGACAGGAAAACTGAGCAACTGCAATCAGCAGGGAAACTTCCTCTCCCGTATTTTCTCTCTGAAAGAGAAAACAGTCACAAAAATGTAAGAAAATATTATCTCTTAACCTTCTTAATGACCAGAACATTCTTCAATGATGAGTAATGTTTCTGAGAAAACCTGAATTAGGAAATGATGAACCTTTGATGAAATTTATGGAATTGGTGGAAAACTGTGAAACAGAACTAGGCACCATTGGGCAATGGGTTTCTTAATGGAAAAAAAATAATAGTTCATTAATGGATTCATTGAAATTTCCGCATATCCTGTTGGCAGAACAAAACAGATTTTGTCCCTTATACAGAGGAAAAGGAAGAAATGGACCGTAATTATGTTATAAAGTAATAAATTAAAGTTCATGCACAATAAACAACAAAATGTAAGCTTAAGCTAAACCAGAGTGACTAGTCTAAGATGGTCCTACAGACTGCCTCTCCAGTGGACACAGAGAGAGGCACCTTGAGAGAATAGTATGTCCCTCCTCTCTTCACCACCTCTTTGAACATGGGAAGATTTTCTCTCCACTGACCTGGGACCCTGAGTGGTAGACGTCTTGCAGCCTCACAGGCAGTCATGCACCTGAACTCAGCCAGCTTTGCTTTGTCCTTCCACTCAATTCCGCTGTACTAAATTGATGGATTGATTAGATGGATATTTTCTGAAGACTCTTCATTTCTTGTGGTCTCATTTTCATGAGATTTCTAATGGATTCTGGAAAAGTAAATCCTCCTCCTGCTGCCTTTAACTGACTAAACATACTACTGCCTTCGGTGCCAGTTTAGTTTCTTCCTCAGAACAAAAATGAAACACCCAAAACCTTTCTTATTCAGCATTGTCTAATCATTCATTCTTGGCTTCACTGAGTTAAAATTACCGTACAGGAGGGCATCGTGCCCCTGTGTGCTCCCACACAGTTGCAGCACTCAGAGCAGATTAACTGCAGTCTGTAGCCCACCGGGTCTATTGTTAGTAAAGTGGAAGAAACAACCTCTCTTTCTTGATGAGAAAAACCCTCACAAAGAAGCAGGGTTATTTTTTTTTTCCAGATGCATCTTGAACTCACATGTCTCAGTGGGAAGTGTGTGCGCAGATAGAGCAAGGGAACTGCAGTGGCTGCTGAATACAATGGGATATGTATCACAAGGGACTCAGCACGAGGGGTTTTTTTTCCAGCTCTGTGACACTCCTGTGCAACTTCAGAGTCATTCCTCCAACTTCAGAGGGTGGGTTTTAGGTATTTAAAAAAACAGTTTTAAAAACAGTGGTTTTTAGGTTGTGTCCACAACCTAAATCAAGGCTAACTCTGAAGAATGTATTTTCTGAAAGAAAAAAATATCTCTACCTAGAAGACAGTATCTCCCTGAGGAAAGGTTTGGGAGGTTTCTAAAACAAGAGGGTTGGGAAATCTTAAAAAGCATTGTGAAGTTTCCTTCTCCTCACTGAGATTTCTTTCCTGAAATCTTGGTTTGGCTTGTAATGAAGGATTTGCCAGAGAGAGTAATCAGCTGTGCTCCACAATGGCTGGGATCAGCAGGGATCTCCCTGAAATCCAGAGCTGCTGTGACTGACATTGTAGGTAGAAGCAGAACTTGGGATCTTAGTGCTGTTATCTTTTGGGAGAACATCAGCCTGGAGAAGGCAATGCAGTGCCTGTTGGCATGTAGGTCTGAATAAAGAGTAGGGTGGAAAGAAAAAACTTTTCATTTAATTTTGTACCTGTGTGCACTCCAGGGGGCTGTTCTTCTGCTGTTGTTCTGATGTTGCCTTTGACATGTTAATTAGCTCTAAGGATGTTTTCATTCATTAAGTCTTTTCACCAGGAGAAGCTTAATTGATTTAAAGTATCCAGGTCTAAATCAAATTTTGTTCTGCTTAATTTCTAGGACTGGTAGATCCTAAAAAATAAATGCCTGGTATTCCTGGCCTTTCCTGTATTGCTCTCTAATTCTGTTCGGTAGGTGAAGGATACAGTTAGCTGGGATCTCGCAGTTTTGTGAGACACATTCTTAAAAGTAGGGTTCTACTTTTACTCATGACAGAGTAACATAGTCAGAGCTGAGCAATAAATAATGTTAATCAGTTGTCTGCAACAGCATTTTTCCATGTATTGGTATACCCAGGTAAAATCATTCCTTTGGGGCAGGTATACCCTGTTTTATTAGCAGAGGACTGATGTGAGAGTACTTGAACGCTCAAGCCAAACCATCAGACAAGAAGAACATCTGGCAAATCAGGGAGGAGCATAGAAAAAGAAGAGGACTATAAAAAGATAACATAAGAGAAGATACTTTATTTCTTCAAGGCATATTATCTTGACCTGGGAAAGTGATGCCTTTGTCTGTATGATGACAATAGCAATATGAGATTTCCTGCCTGCGAGCATTTACTCTTACTTTTGGAAACCACTTTAGGAAGTCAGAGATTTATGGTAGCTGTAGGACTTCTATTTCTGTCCTACAGAACAGAACCTGGGGAACTGTACTTCTCCACTCAGGTTTCACAGTGCCCTTACAAGACCTAATCTTTGAGATAAGAAGCCAGGTTTCTTAAATTGTCTAAAAGCGTACCCTTCTTTTCACAGAATCACAGAGTGATATGGAGACATCTGGAGATCTTCTAGTTCTACCCCCCTGTCAGAGCAGGTCCACCTAGAGCAGGTTGCTTTGTTTCCTCTGTGCTGTTCTTCAACTCTGTCAGTCCTTCAGTAAAGACAGCCAACAACTCCTGCTACCTGCTTCTGTTTGACCATTTCAGCCAGTGATTAGTCACTTCTCCCTCTGTTATCCCAGAAGTACAGGATTACACTGGTATCTTCTGAAATGAAGTATCTTCACTAATCAAGGAGAGGTTCTTGGCACCTGGGCACAGTCACCACCCAGAGTTACAGAAACACCGTGATGGACTGTTCATCCCTGGAAACAGAAACACTACCACATACTCTCCAGGGACCACCCACTCCCGTTTCCAGAACCTTTCAGCAGAGCAGACCTTTCTTTGGACTGGCAGCCACTGATCTGTGCTGCAATCAGATTGAAAGCATTCTTTTTCCTCTGTGCAATCTTTCACTAAATAACATAGGTGAAGAATATCAACCAGCTTTTGGTTTTCTACTTCCACTCAACTGTCTCCTTAACACCTTTACAGCCTTAGGACTACTGTGGCATGTTGTAATGTGGGTTTTTATTATGCAGACCTCACATCCACTGGAAACCAGACTAAACCTACTGCCTTACAGCACATAGCAGATTGCCCTCTGTAGCAGGACATTGAGTTGCGTCCAGAGTAAGAAGTGAAAATGGGGCAAAAAACTTTCTATCCACCTCCAGCGTTTTTGCCGGTCAGCTCACAGGTCCGCTGTGGAACAAAACACAGCGTGCTGCTACTCGTTAATAAAGTGGCAACAGTTTGTTGCTGTGGGAGTGCCCGAAAAATGCTTCCTGTCTCCCATGGCAACCTCGAGCTTGCATGGAACAGATTGCAGGCAAATCCTGCTGTATTTATTCATGGTCTACTTGCCACTCAAGCCTCCTGCAAAACCAACAGCCGAGAAATGACAACAGTGGAGTGCGCTGGCTCTGACAGATGCACATTGTTGTCTCTCCAGTTGTTATTCTGTCGTTGCCTCTTCCTAACAGTTGACTTTGTGTGCCGATATCATGTATAAATCTCTAGTTCCAATGAAGGGTGGAAGTGGTAGAGCAAGCGCTAACTGGAAAAGAACTGGTGACTCATAAGCCTAAACATTCTTCATATTTAGCAGGAATAAATATTGATGCTAGAGAGATTTATATTTCATTAGGGTTAAAAATTGCAATATGTTGACTGGGCACTCAGTTCCTTGTGCACCCATGACTCCTATTGACCTTGGAGGTAGTTGCAGGGGTGCAGCTGAAGTTGAATTTGGCATTTCTGAATGATATTCTGTACTCCCAGGGATTTCAGAGGAAAGGAAAAAGGAGGAAGGGAACTGCCTTTGGATTTTGCATTCCATTCTTTAGCAATAACTAACGGGAAATATTTTGCTATGCGATACAGTTTCCATGAAATCAACATACCCAGAGTGACTCAATTTTCTGGTGATTTCAATCTGATTTTTTTTTTTTCTTTTTTTTTAAATTCCACACGTGCATACGTGCATCCTGACCAAAAACTTTACCAGTGGGAGGCATTAATGCTCGTCCTTGTTCATGAAGAACAAGCCTAGGGTTGGCAAAGGACGGCCAAAGACCAGTGCAGCTCCCCAGCTCTTCTGGGATCCTGCTTCCGCACTCATGCCTGTCCCTGTTGTGATGCAATCTGGCAGCTCTCACATGTCCTTGCAACAAGGATGTACCACTTGGAGCTTTTAGCAAGAAAGGAAGGAAAACCTCAAATAATGAACTTGCAAAGGAAGAAGGAAAATACCATTTTCAAATGCCTGACCTGTTTTATAAATTGCAAAGGCGGCGTTAGTGCTTTTCAAAAGGAAATGCCTCAAATCCACTGGTGTTCAAACTATGGGGTACAGTTCTTAGGTAGCAGAGATCTGCAAAACTCCCCTGAAGCTATATATGTTATGCTTAAAAACTGTGACATTTGCATCAAATTTGAAGCAGCCATTGGGAGAAAACTCATGAAGAATAAATACAGTATTTCTAAAAACATCAAACTAGGAGACACAGTTGGGCTGTGAATTGACTGTTGGATATAAGAATATAGAGAAATCGTGTAAATTCCATTCATTTGAAAAAGATGTGTCAGAGCCAAAGGACTACTTGCAGGAGGGTTCCCTATGGGAGCACTAGGTAGTGCTGGGAATCAGCTTATTTGCAGAGCTGGACGATTCTGTCTCCCAGTCCTGTGTCCTCATCACTATCAAACATACTTTGTCTCATTCTTGTCTTTCAGCAACAGCTGAGCTGCTTCAAGCATTGATCTGAAGCACAAGGAAGTCCTAATGTAATATAAATAATAATAATAATAAAAAAAATCCATACTAATTGCTATTTAACTTCCCTCTTATTATTAGTCACTAACAAAACGCTACCATTCTTCTCCAAATCCTGCATAAACAATCCAGTGCAGCCTTGAAACATAAACATCCACTGACAGATGAAGCAGATTTCATTAGCCATTTCCTATATGATAAATATCCTGGTGTTATTAATGTCCTGCTAAGTAAATATTAACAGTGTTAAAATGAATACTAAAATAAAATAATCATTAAAGAGTATATTAACATAAGTGACAATGCTGTTCATTTATCATTAGCAAATACTTTCCTGTGGTCAAAATCATCCTGAGATGAAAATAAATATATCAAATATGCTGTATTTTTTCCTCACTCTAATATCAGTTCTTACGTTATTGTGTCTTCCCTGAGTACTTTTGATAGTCAGAATAGTAAATGGCATGATTTTTCTTTTTCATTGCAACAGACTCTAAGTAGTGTCTGCCCTGAGTAACGTACAGTTTATATAAGATGTAGAAACAGTATTGGGAAATCCCCAAAATAAATTGCTGATTTTTAAAAAAAATTTAGCGGTTTGCATTTTATATACTACTATTTATGAAATTCTACTACATTAAGCCTCTCTAAACCCCTGAAGTCAGATTAGCCTGACTCCAACTATACGCTTATGTGTCCTGCCAGGAAAGATTTTCCTAGAAATTCCTTTATTATTTTTGCAACCCTTGACATGAAATCACCTATCCCTAAATATTTCCAACAAGGAGAGCTTACATGGCATTTATCTGTGATGAGGATGAGGTATGGAGGGACTGTGAGTCCGGATGGTAAGGTGGAGAGCTACCAAGAAGGCAGAAGGGCACCCAACCCTGCAGCTCCCCTGGCCGGGTTTTTTAACCGCCTCCCTTTCCTCAGCTCCCACGGAGCCTGATAGCACTTTGCCACATCCCGGGGTGCTGTGAGGATAAATTCAGTGGTAATCTCTCTAATACTGTGAAGGTATGTAACAACAAAGAATTGTACATACTGCTATGTTATGCAGAGCTCCCCTTAAGTCTTCTTGCGTTTACTCTGGCAAATCTGTCCCATGTTCAGCAGGCTCCACCCAGTATATAAGCTGTTTAGCTTTGCTATTTTTAAATAGGCAGTCATATTTAGAGCTTCTGATTAGGTCAAAGGCCCTTAGCAGCTGTGACAGTAGATAGAAAACTGCAAGTTTTTCAGGATCTCTCCTGCACAGACTTCCAGAAGAATGGAACTGAAAAGATCAAAATTACTTCTCAGCAATTCAACCCGGTTGAACAACACCAAGGCGAGATACCTGAAAGAGGAACCTCACTGAGAAATTGCAGTTTGCAGAATAAACTCCCTCGTTTTCTGTAGATGTTTTTGCCTGATCTATGAAAACAGTCCCACACCCAATCCTCATTTTTGGAAAAAGCTCATTCTGACCCCATGCAAGGAACAGAAATTTTGCCCCTGGCATTGACAGGAGATAACTGGGATCTCTGAGAACTTCACATGGCTTTTGCAACAGATAAATTATTATGGCATTAGCCACACTTGTTACTGACTCTCCGCCTGTTGTACTTTCACCTTCCTATTAGAAACTGAACCTGTGTTTGTTCTGTGACTAACGGGTAATGAAACTGCCATTCAGGGGATAGCATTTGCCAGGACTGACCGGATGTTTGCTTCTGCTAAATATGAATAAATATTGATAGGCCTAATCCTAAAAATCACAACTACAATAAAAAATAAACAGTACGACCCTGCTGTTAATGAGTTATTGAAGATCAAATAAGTTTATACTATTTAGATACAACCAGCTTCCCTGTATACCTTTTTTTCTGCAATTGCTAGAATCTTGGCTGTCAGTTTTATTTTAAATTGTTTCCTATAAAGCACAGTAAGAAGCAATGCAATGTCCTGCAAAGAAAATGCATTTAAATGATAATAATTTGCATTTAAATCTAGCAACAGCTCTGCCTTTCCTTGTCCTGGCCTTGCTGTGCCATTCACACCTGCTAATTTAATAGACGGGATCCTCCATCAAGGTGAATTACAAGGAAGATATTGCATGCAGGGACCAGCAAGAGACCTCAAATTGCATCCATATCAGCAGCAGATGCTGTGGGGTGCATTCCCTGGCTTCACTGGGCCAGGCTGGTGTAGCTGCAGTGGGTTATTAGGAGGCTTCAGAAAGATGTGTTGGGATATAAGCAGGAGAAACCGTCTCCCTAGGAGTGTAGAAAGGTGACATGGAGAGTCTTGACATGTATGTGGCAAATGCAGACTTAGTAGGAATATGCTGCCTTTTTTTGATGAGGCCATAAAAGATGCTGAATTGCACTGTTTTGCCTCTGTGTCCCTCCATGCAGCTTCCTAACCCACTCAAGAGCAAGCTCCTGGGCTGTCCTCTTCTGGAACGCTGGAAGGAGAGCCAGATGCTTACAATGGAAAGCTCTTGCATGACAGACTAGGAGTTTGCAGTGGGGACATCGTGAAAACAGGCAGCAAATTTCAGGTTCTGCCTGCTGTGTGGTCCTGCATCCCTGGCCAAGGCTGGGACCTGCCACTTCACGTGGAGGCAACATGTTGACGGGACTAATTGGGCAATATCTCTTTGACGGACAGTGAGTTGTTACCAGCAAACTTTTATTTGGAGAGGAAAACTACATTTTGGCACAGTGACCTTGAAGGATTGCCAAGATCTGAGGGAAGTCTGCTTCTTGGCATCCTGTGAAAACTCAGGTTGTGTGGTATGAATTACAGGGTGACGTAAGTAAGCAAGGAACTTCTAATATGGAATGGCAATTACAAGAAATGACAGATCAGGACCCTCCCTTTTGATGCACTCTCCATTAGTTCCCGTTGGTCCAACGATACCCAGCTCCATCTAGGACTGAATTTGTTTGGTTATTTTTACAAATTCAAATTCTCCCTGGTTGTGAGAAATGTTAAGGTTTGCAGCCTCACCCTAACTCTCTTGTATCAGCACTGAAGTTAAGTAATATTTGCATGTAACATGTCAAAAAATCATCAATATAAATTGCTTAAACTGAATGTGGTATATGCAATTTCAGAATCTGTCCATAATGGATTATCTTGTTTTGGTACTATTTAAGCAAAGTATTAATAAATTAGCCTATGATGGGAAAGGATTCTTTTTGTCTTTGTTGTAAGTTTCTGTTTTCTATGAAAATGTACTGAAAATACTTAGTAGTACATGCTGCTTAAACAATGCAAATGAGTACCTTTGCCTTTTGAAACTAACAGAGTGTTTCTATTCTCAGATGGAAAAAAAAAATAGAGTTAATGAGAATATCAGGTTGTTTGAAAAACCATGAGGTTTAACACCTACAGACTTCTGTGGCTGATCTAAAAAAGAGAATAAAAATGTTCTTTTTTCACCCTTTTCCGCTCTTTATTTGTGTGCAAGGGCCCCAGCTGACTGAGGCTGAGATGAAGTGTTATCACATGTGTGTCACTTCCACTACGTTGCTGGTACATGTAGAATATCAGAATGTACAGACACTAATTGGGCTGAATTCCAGGTAATTGCTCTGTTTTCCCGTCACTGCATCTGTTCATAGTAACTACTTTTTACTTGTGGGATGGGTTTCACTGAACCTGGGCCAAAACCAAACTACTCTTCCTTCAATGTGTACATACATCTTGGCTTTTATATTGGCCACATAACCACCTGTTTGGGAATTCATCCCAGTCGCTTTCTTTGTTGTAGATAAGGCAAACGTCAATTTATCTATTTTGCTAGCTTTGGATGAGTCATAAATTTTGGCAGAGGAAAAGCTATCTTTTCAACTTACATGGTCCAGCAGTAATCCATGAACTAAAATTTATTTAACTGTAGCTTCTACTGATTAAAGATATTGTTTGGCTATACATCACACTGAACACCATTTTTAATATTACTGAGGTGTTTTAGTCATATTCATGAAAGTAAGAGATTAAGTACAGAAGCTGATTCCTTATTTCTCAGAGAAATGTCCCTTTACTCCTACTTGTCCTTGGGTTTCTTTAAGTTCTTCTTCAGGTTGCCTTAGATCCTAGTACTTGTGGCTGTGACTTCTTAGTAACACCAAAAACAGGCTTCTCAAGTCATAACCAACCACACTACTGTTGGAAATCCTACCGTTTGGCAGTTAGATATGGGATTTGCCCTACATTTAACAGCCCATCCTGGATCAATTCCATTTTAGTCAGGTTAGCCTGCTGTGGGAAGACCCTGATTGTGTTGGGGTAAATTTAAACTCCAAGTGTGGTCAGGAGCATGCTGCCACCCACCTGAAGTCCCACCTACAGACTGGGCTGGTCAGGAGTCTCTGAACACCCAAACTTGTCAATTTAGCCTGGCAACTGTGTCTTGTGAAATCCAGAGAAAACACAAGCAACAGTTAATGCACATCTTCACGTCTTTCCACATGGCCACATTAGCATCAAAGCAGTGAGGAATCAGATCAATGCAAAGGAAGATTTTCTAATACCTTATATCAATGTATTAAATAGTATTGTGTCCATAAGTGGAACAATCCATGAGCTAAGGTCATGCAGGTGCTTTGGTATGTTTTTCACCTAAGCAAATACAAGGCGTTAAGGGTTCAAGCAGTTCTGTTACTTTCATGTGCGCAAGTGCTTACTTGAGCAATGGAGTCCTTCATCTGTTCATAACCACATATCATCTACTGTAACCATCTGCAGAGCTCAGGTTTATGGACCAGTTGTTAAGGGCAGAAGTACCAGTGAGTTCATGAAAAAACCCATCCAACAAAACAAGCAAAACACCTCCCTCCAAATTATGTTAAATGGCAGCGTACAGTTACATTATCCAGAAAAACTAACCTCTCAAATGCACAGCAATTGGTTAGACTGTGTAAGCAAATATTGATCCATATGCTTATTTTTCTTTCAATTCCCATGTGCCAGTGTCAGACTAAGTTTAGTCAAAGTAAATTAATGAAATGCACTTTTCAGAAGACTCTATCATCTCTGTAAAGACCCTCATTTATCAGTGTTCAGCAGCCAGTTACAGAATGATCAAATTTCCAAATATTAAGTATGACAATAATGTTTGGTACTAAACCCTTCGTGATTGGAGGTTTGGTGTTTTGAGGATTGGGACTTGCCTTTAGCATATGCCCAGCTCAGTCTCCTTCTCCAGACATTGTCTGCTGGGGTTCCAAGGAAAGCCTGTGGGTGGGAGAACGAGAAGCGGAAAAAAAGCTTTCAAATCACCTTTGTGTGCTGCACCAGGGAGTGAGCCCTGCTCCAAGGCAATATGACGTGAGCTGGCTTGAATTTATTCTACCTATATGGAGAAAACACTGCAGAAACCATCTCAGCTTTCTCTAGATCTTAAGGTTTCCATATACAGGGAGGTGGTTCATTAATTCTCCGTGATTAGCTCATCATATGAACATATGAATTGGGGACAAGGGGGTAAATCAGTCCTGCTCTGAATCTAGGAGTGATCGATCCCTCTTAACAAGATGAGATGCTCAGAGAGAAGGTGTTGGGTGATGAAGATCATGGGTTACACTTAAAGCAGCTTGGGTTTGGGAGCTAACGCAGTAGAGTCCTGAAGCTAAAAGGCTGAAACTGCTGAGAAACGTTTCAGTGAGGAGTTCTGGCAAGTAAGCAAATACTGGCTCCCGCCTTCGTATCAATAACACCAGCACCACTTCCTCCTTCCCTGCCACAACTAAGCTCTGAGAAGATGAGCGTGGGACCTAGTTTTTGTTGTAGTGCGCTTTTCACTTGGGCTTGTGTTTACTATCTGCATCACTCGTAGGCACAGCTCAGTGCACACCTCCACAAATGTACCACTTAAACAAGACAGGGTTTGTTTCACGTGAGACACTTCGAGCTGACCTTGCAGCATCACCTGCAGCCCCTGTGAGGCTCGTAAATAAGGCAGATACCGTTCCTCTTTCGACATCCTGTGGGTGTATCCTCCTCTCCCACACCACCAGCAGCTGTCTGCGTGGCTGCAGAGCTCACCTTTGTTCAGTCCTTGGCCCTCCCTGATCTGATGTGTGCCTAGGCCTCTGTAGACAGTCATGACCTCTAGACTACAGAGATGCTGAACAGTGTGAGCCTTCTGCAATCGGTGTATTAACAAACAGTGTACTTAATGGCATGAAATTTAACAGGACCAAATGCTGGATCCTGTGCCTGGGATGGAGTAACGATGGGCACAAGTACAGATTGGGAGAGGAGTGGCTGGAGAGCAACCCTGCAGAAAAGGAACTGGAGATGCTGGTCTACAGCAGGCTCCATGAGAGCCAGAAGCGAGACCTGGTAGCCCAGAGGGCAAACCCCATCCTGGGGTGCATCAGACATTTTGGTAAAAAAGAGGGGATTATCCCACTGTATTCAGTCGTGGTGTGGCCTCACCTTGAATACTGTGTGCAGTTCTGGGGCCTATCATTGAAGGAGAGTGTTAAAGGGCAAACCCCATCCTGGGGTGCATCAGACATTTTGGTAAAAAAGAGGGGATTATCCCACTGTATTCAGTCGTGGTGTGGCCTCACCTTGAATACTGTGTGCAGTTCTGGGGCCTATCATTGAAGGAGAGTGTTAAAGTCTTTGAATGCATCCAGAGGAGGGCAACAAAGCTGATGAAAGGGCTGGAAGGCATGTCTTATGAGAAGCAGCTAAGGACCATGTGTTTGTCTGCTTTGGAGAAAAGGAGGCTGAGGCTAAACCTCATTGCTCCCTCCAGCTTTCTGAGGAGGGGAAGTGGAGAGAGAGGTGCTGATCTCTTTTCCTTGTGTACCAGTTTTTTGTAGCAAAGTTTTTGTAGCAGGGTGGCTAGAGGGGTAGCTTCTGTGAGAAGCTGCTAGAAACTTCCCCCATGTCTGATAGAGCCAATCCCAGCAGGCTCCAAGACAGACCTGCCACTGGCCAAGGCCAAGCCCATCAGCAATGATGGTAGTGCCTCTGGGATAACACATTTAAGAATAATGCAAAAAACTTGCTGTACAACAGCAGCAGGAGACAGAATTGAGAATATGTGAGAGAAACAATTATGGAGACACCAAAGTCAGTGAAGAAGGAGGGGAAGGAGTTGTTCCAGGCGCTGGAGCAGAGCTTTCCCTGCAGCCTGTGTTGAAGACCATGGTGAGGCAGGTGGTCCCCCTGCAGCCCATGGAGGTTAACGGTGGATCAGATACCCACCTGCAGCCCATGGAGGACCCTATGCTGGAGCAGGTAGATGCCCAAAGGAGGCTGTAACCCTGTGGGAAGCCCATGCAGGAGCAGGCTCCTGGCAGGACCTGTGGACCCATGGAGAGAGACGCTGGAGCAGGTCTGCTAGCAGGACTTGTGTCCTTGTGGGAGACCCACACTGGACTAGTCTGTTCCTGAAGGACTGCACCCTGTGGAAAGGACACATGGAAAGGACACAGAGAAAGGACCCACACTGGAGCAGTTCATGAAGAACTGCAGCCCATGGGAAGGACTCACATTGGAGAAGTTCATGGAGGACTGTTTCCTGTGAGAGGACCCCACATTGAAGCAGGGGAAGAGTGTGAGGAGGAAGGAGTGGCAGAAGCAACATGTGGTGAACTGACCACAACCCCCATTTCTCACTCCCCTGTGCTACTGGTGGGGAAGAGTTAGAGAAAATTCAGAGTGAAGTTGAGCCTGGGAAGAAGGGAAGGGTGCAGAGAAGGTGTTTTAAGATTTGATGTTATTTCTTATTATCCTGGGGTTATTAGAAGGAGTGGCAGAAGCAACATGTGGTGAACTGACCACAACCCCCATTTCTCACTCCCCTGTGCTACTGGTGGGGAAGAGTTAGAGAAAATTCAGAGTGAAGTTGAGCCTGGGAAGAAGGGAAGGGTGCAGAGAAGGTGTTTTAAGATTTGATGTTATTTCTTATTATCCTGGGGTTATTAGATTGGTAATAAATTAAATTAATTTCCCCTAGTCAAGTCTGGTTTGCCCATGATGAGAACTGGTGAGAGATCTCCCTGCCACCCATAAGCCTTTTGTTGCATTTTCTCTCCCCTGTACAGTTAAGGAGGGGGAGCGATAGAGGAGCTTTGGTGGGCACCTGGCATCTAGCCAGGGTTGACCCACTGCACCCGGGTATCTAGTGATGGGACATGTGGGAATGGTTCAAAGTTGCATCAGGAGAAGTTCAGACTTGACATTAAGAAGCATTTCCTTACCAAGGGGATGGTCAAACACTGGAACAGGCTTTCTAGCGAGGAAGTCAATACCCCAAGCCTGTCAGTGTTTAAGAGGCATTTAGAATGCCCTTAATAACAAGTTCTGTGGGAATGGTTCAAAGTTGCATCAGGAGAAGTTCAGACTTGACATTAAGAAGCATTTCCTTACCAAGGGGATGGTCAAACACTGGAACAGGCTTTCTAGCGAGGAAGTCAATACCCCAAGCCTGTCAGTGTTTAAGAGGCATTTAGAATGCCCTTAATAACAAGTTCTAACTTTTGGTCAGCCCTGAAGTGGTCAGGACTAGGTGATCATTGTAGGTCCCTTCCAACTGAAATATTCTACTCTGACAAAGAGATATAATCCATACTTCAAAAAATTTTAGAAGTGACATAGCTTAAAACTGCAAGAAAAGGATTATCTGCATCACAGTTGGGAGGCTTAAGAGACAAAGGTATTTATCCAAAGCCATGAAGGAAAGCTATGTCAAGGCCTAGAAAAGAATTTGCACTATTTCAGTCGTCACTCTATGTTACTTCCTGAGCAACTGCACCTTGATAACATGCAAGAATAATTGCATGTCGATCATCATAGTTCAAATCGGTGAGGACAGTGAAAATGATTTTATTGCAGAAGATGCTCAGAATCGAATCAGGATTGTAGTTTTATTTTTTAAATGAAGACCAGGCTGATGCATTCATTTGGACTGTTGTCTGCCATTGAACTGTTTCCATAATTCCACTGATTTCCATGAAATTAAAAAAAAACCCACAAAACAGCTCAGCAACTGAGCTGTTACCCCTAACATATAACACACAACATCTCTTGACATCCTTACACTTTTCTCTGTTGCTATAGAGTATCTGCTATGCAATCTTTGACACTTCCTTTTTTTTTTTTTTTTTCTTCATATTTGCAACCTCTGCTCTGAGGAGACGACTTTGTAGAAATTTGCTCAGCTTGCAGGAAGAAATTGCATGAGTTGATAAAAGCTAAAAATAACTCAGCAGAGGGCTGTCCAATAAGTTAGCTTTAGGATGAGTCATGGAAAAGCCTGGGAGTATTGTCAGCATACAAGTTATATGGCTTTCTACTTCATTTGGATATGCTTGTGAAGTGTGTGAAACTGTCTCATGAAAAGCGCTCACTGAGTGTATTGATATTGCTGTACATCTTTCAAGCAATTTGGGGACATTTATACTTCCTTTTGGGAATTAACTGTGCTGTGTCTTGCAGGTACTGAAAGGGAAATAAAACTGGACAAAACTTATCAAAGTCTTTTGAATTTCTTCCATCTCAGAGTAAGGCACTTTGGGAATAAGAGTGAAGCAGTAAATATTCTAATTTTCTCGTAAGGCTTTTTATTCTGACACGTGTGTCTCTTTTCTGTAAGTGAAAGAGGACAAGAAATAGAAGATAGATACTATATAGATAGTTCAAAATAGAACTATAGTAAGGTGTAAGCAAAACTATCTGGAAAACTGCTGTCAGAAAACAGTTATTTGTAATTCGTTTCTAAGTAAGTATGTACGAAGTGTGTTTCTACAAGGGGCTAGTCTCAATCTTGTACTGTTGACATGTATATCTTCTGCAATAAAATACACTTACTAAATCTCCAGTCCCAGTTGCTAGAAGAGGCTAAAGGTATGATGGAGAACAAGAATAAAGTTCAAAAGGAACTTGCCAAAGTAAATAGAGTGCTATGTAAAATGGAGAAGTGCTGAGTTTTGCATTTTGGAGTCATCTTTCAGGAACAGTCTACTGCATATATAGAGAAACTTGTGCATATATTGAGGGAAATAACTAATCAGGCCACAATTCTGCAAAAAAATATCTTGGACCTAGACTGCACCCTCAACTGCACATGAGATAACAATGTCCTGTTGTTGGGGAAAGAAAAGAAAGATAAGGTTCATATTTCTCATTAAGATCTATGATAACTATTCTATCTACTGAACTTTCAAATAACTGTTGAAGTGCTGTGTCCGTCTTGACAACATATTCAGAAAGTGATAGACTAATTGACAAGCTTCCAGAGAAAAGCTGTGAAAAGTATACATTGTTCACAGTCAAAGACCTAGAAAACATGAACTTGAAAGACAAGTTTGAGACAATTGAGGCTTTAACCCTAAGGAAACGAGGTTATGTAGAGCCTGCTACAAGGAGGAAATAAATTATATTTTCCATGTCTGTGGGAAACAGGACAAGAACTGACTGGAATAAATTCAGCTACAGAAAATTAAACTGAACATTAGGTGCACTGGATGTTGGGACAGTCTCATGGTCAGAAGAGCAAAGGCTTGGAATGGATGAGTAGGAAAGGTTATGGCAAGATCATCTCTGAACATAATTAAATAACCAGATGAGGAAAACATAAGCTTTGGAGAAAGGGTATGGAGAGGACACTTTGCCATGTAACTTCTTCTCTGGGACTTGATTTTGCATGTTAAAGTAGTAAATCATGGGACACCAAGCATATAATTTAGAATTGACCATTCTAAATCGAGAGTTTACAGTAATAAAAAAAGTCAATGAAGAGCCAACATGATTTAAATCAGGCAAGGCTGTGCAACGCTTTGGTCACTCAGAGAAAATTACAGTCAAGAGAGATCAACACTGGCTTTTTTTGGTGCTCTATGGTAGAAAATGGTTTTAAGGGGAAGTTGAAAGGGAAGAAATGAGAGGTCTGAAGAACCAATTTAAAACAATTATTCCACAAATTCTACAAAGATAGAAATCTCAGGAAAGTCCCCATCTCTGAGCCTACAAAGTCAGCCTTTCACTAAATGCATGTATGTAAACAGTGCGCTGACCTTAGCACACTGTAATCTAGGATGAGCATCTATCACTGACATGCTGAAGCTGCGGTTTCCTAAAGAGCTGAGCCGAAATACTGGTTTCTCACAACCAGAAGGGAGAGATTTTGCGGCTATCCATCTCTGGCCTCCAGCCACATAGTCCCACCTCAGCCCTGTGTTGGTTCTGGTGTTCAGAGCCATGTCTGTGGGCTGACACAGCAGAAAGCTGCTGGCTTTCATGCTGGGGTATTTTTGAGAGGAATAGTGAGTTGATGAGGTCACGGATGGGGGGTCTGGTGAGTGCCAGCCTCAAAGTAAGCAATAAGAGCGTGCAGCTAATCCAGGAGAATGGGGCAGCTGCTGCAAGACCCCTCTTTCCAAATCCATAAGTGATTAGGTAGAGAAGCTCTCATTCCAGCTTGTAAGAAAGCCAGAGGGATAATGCAGAAAAGATGAAAATCACTAGGAAAGCTCATGTTGTTATAAAATAATTACTGCAAAGGGAAGAAAAAAAAAAAGAGATTGAGAGTTAGCTGGACAGGAAGTTGGAAATGTGCTCTTGATTTGAGGTTCTTTGTTGCAGTCCCTTAACTGCATGGTCATGGCTTGGCAGCCGTTCAGGCTTCAGGAGGCATTGTGCAAGCCTCTGATAGGAGGGGTTTCCTTTGATGAGCTGGCCATTGTGACTTTACAAGAAATTGTACAGTACTTCCTCTTACCCATTACAAACCACAGTTTTCTGAATGAATTTTCTCCTCTTTTGTTTTTAACAGTTTAACCCTTAACCTTTCTGACTCATGTTTTCTATTCTAGTGCAGCGTGCAACCCAAGGTGAAAATGGGGACAGCCTACACGAACAAGATTCAGCTGCCTGTGGTCTGACAGGGAAACTGAGCATTGCATGGAGCAGCGTTTGTGCTGAAGAGCAGTTTGCAGATCTGGTGGTGTGGTATGAGCAAAAAAATAAGGCTCTCTTGCAAGTCAAATGAAGAAAGTCAGGCAGCTATTGAACCTGTTGGTGATTCATCTGTACTCTCCAGTTTGTACTAATTGCTAAACTCTGGAGGTGTGGTGTGGGCAAAAAGGGTAAAATGGTATAATTAGGGAAATGACCCTTTCACAATTAGTGGAATGAAGTTGTCTGGAGGTGAGAAAGAGGACCAAGTAGTTAATACAGTGGTCTGATATATTGGACAAAATTCAGCAGTGACATAAAAAAATGTATCACATTAGAGTAGCTGCTAGGGAAGAAACTCATGCAGCTGAAGACAAACACAGGATTCTTTGGAATACATGGGGTATATAAAGACCGAAGTAGGGACAGAAAGAGGATGTTCAAAGGTGGAGTTCTTCTTGGGGTCAGTATTCTGGAGTATTAGACTGGAAAGTAAGGAATCAAAACCACAGTATCTTAGCAAGGTCTACCTTTGGTTATGAAAGGCCTTTGTGTCCTTCCTTGTGCAATCAGCATAAAAGTCACAGTGTGTGAAGAGCACTGGCTTTTACCTTCCCTCATACCTATGTCCAAAGGGAAATAAAAAGGAGGTAAGGATATTTCTCATTCAACCATGATAATGGACCGTGCTAAGAGTCCTGAGCAATGGCTGAAGAGATGGCACCATCCCCAAGACCCTCTCAGGAGATATTAGAACCCAGCCAGCTCCATAGGGTCATGTTCAAAGCGATTTACTGCTAAAAGGATGAATCAATATGTGACAGAAAGGCCAAGGGAATGTTTGCTTCACAAATCAGGTGGTGGAATCAGTACTCTTTCCCCAAATATGGAAAAGATTTTTTTTCATGATTTAAAATAAAATAAATTTTATCTAAATAGAGAATAAAAAAATAATAAAACCCTGTACCTTTTTCATATAAATATGGAAAAGACTCAGAAAGTCTGTGACCTCCCTCACTGTTGTCCTGTGAGGTTGATAAAGCTCTGTAGTGATCTGGGTTCTTAAGACAAAGAAATTTAATAGGAAGAGAGAACGACCTACTAAAGATATTGTGGGAAACAGGAATAAGACCCTTTAGGTGCACTGATGGCTGAAACTAACCCAGGAGGCTGGTGGATGGCAGATATCAGACAGCTCTTTCTGATAAAACACATCCTGTTCCTCTGAGAAAGGGATTACAGCTTTGAGTCCCTCTCCTTAAAATGTCACACAACAGCCAGTATGAAAAGAGAGCATAAAATCTCCCCTCTAACACCTACATAACTTTCAAAAGCAATTTGATATATGATATACTGCTACTTTTGCTTGTCAAGCTGATATCCCTTTGGTTCTGATCAGTCCATCCATCTGATCTGACTTCTTGTCTCTCATCTATGGGAAATGATTCATTCAGCACCTCTGAAGTGCTTGCATTGGGAGGTTGTAGTCGTGGGGCTCATAAAGGTTACTTCTGTCTAAATTGCATTGCTAGGGGCCTGGGTGGCTGCAGTGCCTACAGTATGGTGGGAAGAAAGGGGAGGAAGAGGCATATTTTAATAGATGGTGTGGAACATATCAACATCTTTCAAGCAAGTCAAATACCGTAACATGCTCTTTTATTTCCTGTCTTAGAATTTTTTAGGTTACGTTTGTGATCTAATTTTGGGTTTTGTTCTGTTTCTCTTCCCCATTTGGCTTCTGTCACTTGTGAGCAAGGCACAGTGGTGCTGCACCTGTCTACCATAATAGTAAGGTCTAAAATGTTCACCTTCTTCTAGGTTGTATTCTGCACGGAAGGGAAACATGGACTGTAAATGGTAGGGACATTTATATTAGAACATTAAGTCCTTCAGCTGCTATTGTGGTTTTAATTTTGAACAGTGCTACAAGCACTTTAGATAGTGAAGTGTAGCTGCTATTTATCAGAAGGAAAAAGAAATCCTGAGAAAGAGAAAGCATCTTTTCATTCAGTTTAGCATTTGACGTGTGTATTTGAGTCACAGGTTGTTAAAGACTGATGAACAAAGTGCACTCATGTAATTTTCTCCATATAGGGCATCTTTCCTCTATGACTCTCAAGACACTTCACCAATTCAGTCAGCAAGTAAAGTACAGATGGTCAAGTTGTGCTCTGTTACTAGTTTAATGCCCCTGTAAAATCAAGTAGACCTGGGCTACTACCGAATAAAAAATGACTAGAGAAGGGACAGCATAGGAGAGTTGATCAGTAATGTTTAGGCACTAGCATGCTGTGTGACATGGTCTGAGAAATGTGCCAAATAGCACTATCACAGAAAAGAAAGGTAACACACGTTCTTAGTTTCATATCATGAAAATGATGCATTAGTTCATGCACTGTGACTTGGGAAAAGAAAACCTCAAACATAACATTTACATTTTAGGGCCACACAGGGCAAAGGGCCACTTTGTGTTCCTTGGCCACACAACGACAGAATTCTCCCTGCTCATTTTTTATTTGAGAAATAAATAGTCAGAGAAGTACAAGGCAATACTATGACTCATTACAACTGTTTTGTATGACTCCATTGGTGCAAAAGGAAAGGTGTAAAAATCCATTTAAGTATGGCTGAGTATTATCTCCTTGTGAGATGATCCCCCATCGCCTTAAGGGACTTTCATTGCCCTGCTGTGTTAGAAGGAAAAGCACTTGGCCATGTAATGATACCGTACTGGCCTAACTGAGGTTGCTTCTGGTTTAGAGGACTCCATGTGAGATGATTCAATCCCCATGATTCAGGTCAAGATGAAAATAAATAGATCTTAATGGAACATATTGCCTAGGCTTCTCCCAGTGGGCAAAAGGGAAGATGCAGCTTCTGCTTTTCATCCAAGCAAATAGCTGTCACAGGAGTAAAGAGGATGGATGTGAGACTAGATCCAAAGCATTTCAGAGCCAGACACTGGCTACGTCTCTTTTGAGATTGTTTGTAGACAGTGAGGATGTAAAGTTTTGTTCCAGTAGATTAGATGAGTCCCTGAAAGGGTGTGAGATACCCTAGTTTGCATACAGCTGGCAAATACTCATCCTGAGCATCTAGCAATGTGTTCATTCTAGTAATGCCTGGTTTGATGGAGAAGGAATCTGGCTGCTGTGTCCAGCTCCGATTCGTGCGGGTGTAAACTGGGAAGTGCTTTGCCATGATAATGCAGGGAGGTGGTTGAACCTTGTATCCTCCTGCTACTCCATCTTCCTCCCCAGCTTCTCTGAGTCTGCTAAACCACAGCCCAGGATGGTGCACCCAAATCCCCCAGCAAGGCAGGCGCTCTGGGGAAATGAAGCACAGCATTGCAGAACAGGAAAGGGAAGTCTGAAAGGGCAGAAGACCAGCAATTTTGAAGCTGCAATGTACGGCTATTTTGATGCAGAAACTAAGAGGAAACATAAAAGAAAGCAGTGGAGAAAGCAAGCAGTTTCTTTCTTAAAGCCATTGTGTCTTAATTGAAAGGGCTAATCATTGCAATAACATGGTGCACGTGATGTTGTTGCCAAGTGATGTTATGCTACAGGCACGACACAAAAGGCTAGAAAACCAGGCTCCAAGTCATAAGCCTGGTAAAACGAGAAAAACTGAAACAACCCTTTCACTGTGTCATTTTGGGCAGGAAAATTGCATTCCATTGATTGTTTTTTTTAAAGGTGATTTGTGGTTTGTGTCTTCTTTTTTTCTTCTGCTTTGTAACATTTTAAGAGTACTTGGACAATTTGATAAGGTTTCCCCAAATTTTATTAAGTTAAACAATGGGATTGTGAAGTTCAGTTTCATCTTAGCTTTGCTTGACTTTGTCTGGGATGTGTTTAGTTTTCTGTGTGATTTTCTTTGTGTGTCTTTACATGATATGTTGGCTACTTTGGAAAAGCCAGAAAAAGAGCCTGGCTGCTGGCTCCTTGTTTGCCACCATGTCACTTGTGCCAACAAAACTGGTTTGGGGGGTGTCACACGATAATGTGCCTCACTGGAATAATGATCAAAAAATAGATAAAGTTCAGCATCTCCCATGTTTCAGGTAGTCACACCCCCGGAGTATTGCTGCTCTAACACCTGTATGAAGGAGATGAGCTTTTTTTAAAAAGGCCTCCTTTCTCTCTGGGGTGTGAAATAGCCATTGACAGTAAGTAGCTGCCAAGTAACATTTAGCGTTTGACTAAGTTTCCCTGTTCTTCTCAGAAATGCATACTTCCCTTTTGCTCAGGAACTGTGTAGGATCTTCTCTCATGCACACATCTTCCCCCATATGAATAAATAGTGCCTATGAATCTTCCAGCTACTAGTCAAAGCCTGTGAGCTGAGACCATAAAACATCCTTCTCAGACCACAAGAGGTCAAGCCCTGGCCATAACTAATATGAAATGTAGGATGGCTGCATGCTGAGGGCACGAACTAGATTCAGTTCCCTCCTCTGTTATGGTCTCCAGGTGAAATTATTGACTTCTTACAGCTGAGCTGATCCAGCAGCTCACTGCTGCCAAAAAATGGAAGACCCGTTCCCTCTTTTCTTAGGTCCACTTCCTGCACTTGGGTTTTTCTTCTTTTCTTTTATGTGTTGGTACTCAGCTGACATTTGGTTGAGCCAGTTCAACTCACAAAACCAGCAGAAAAGTATGCACTTACTTTTTCCAGGTCAGTCCTCTACTGGTTTCATGAGCTGAATTGGTTCAGCAAAGGACTGACAAAGGAAATGGAGATGGTTTTGGGAGACAGAAGAGCAATATCTATAGCATACAGCTTTATTCTCTCTGTTCAAAAGGGAGTCACTTCTTCTGTGCATGAATAAAATGAGGAATAGTCTTTCTTTTCTTCCTCACAGGGTGGTTGTGTAACAACATTAAAGACTGCCAGACTACAGCAGTGAGGGGGAGATGGATGCAAGTTTTTGCTTTGAGTCTCTCCCTTGTTAACTATTAATAAAGACTTTATTATATCCTTTAGTATTTTTCAATAGTTTTCTTTAAATAACCTTTATCCTGGGAACTTTATTTTCTCTTAAGAAATACAAAATTAGTTACTGTGTGCAGCATCCTATATGTATTTCTAATAGATGAATTCACCCTTCTGCCTTCTGGCAGGAAAGACACATATAGAAAACTGCAAACACAAATCCTGTTGCTTGAATCCATCTATAAAAGTTGAACAACCTTTCCAATTACATTTAACTTGTGGCATTGGATTTTTTTTTTGCCATTCTGATCTCTATTTTTGTGGGGTTTGAATTAAAGTATCTCCTCCTTGGTTCCAGATTTATACCATTTGACTGGGAGGCTTTCAATCAATTCTTTCAAGGCTTCTGCTGGTTGCAGACTGACATCTAATTGAAAAGCAAACCAGACTAATGCAGTTACACAGGGCTCTGCCAGTGACGAGTAGAGATCATCAGGAATCCCTGCGGGAACTGACAGCTTCCCCATGTTAAATAAGGTTGCAAAACTTCCCCCAAAAAAGCTGGAGCCGGCACTGAGCCCATCAGGCAAGTTACTGGTTGTGGAGCATTTAAAATGTGTAATAGTGAACCTCTGACTAGAATTCAGCTCCATTCTCAGTTATGATCTGACTACTAAAGCTCTAGTAATGATGACGATGTTGCAACATGCATTTGGAAGCATGAAATGGAGTTTAAAAGACCAAATTTTGCAGTTGGCTGCACTAGGCTATCTCTTCTGGTGCAGTGAGGCTGCAGTTGTATAAATACAGCCTGGTTCTTCAGTTAGGAAGAGAACGGTGTACACAGTCATCCAGAGCTGTGTGAACTGCTGTGCCTGAGTGCACCATGTCCTGGACAGCACACGTGCTTTTGGACGCTTGACTGGGTGAGAGCTACAGCTGCACAAGGCCTTTCAGTTGCACAGATGATGCTATAGTCCAGGACCAGGTATCTGACAAGATGAGCTCTCTTTGGCAACCTTGCAGCAGGTACTTGAGCCCTCATTTGGAAAGCACTGCCAGCTTTTGACTTCAGGAGCCCTTCTCTCTGCTTATGATGTAAAACAACATACCTGAGTCTTTAGACTCAGTCTTTTCTGTGCAGGATTGTGTCTGTGAAACAAGAAGGAAAAGGCATACCCCAAGCATCTCCCAGAGTGCGGTGCTTGTTATCCCTGACTCAGTGGAAAGGTAGCTGGTGAAATCCTATCGAACAAAGCTCTGTTTCACGGGTGGCTGGTTGAGTCATGGCATGGACCTCAGCAGAACTGCATTAATAGAAAGGCAGTAAATCAGCTGAGAAACAAACCCTATGGCTTAGAGCTGCCCTGTGCTCTTCCCACCAGAGACAATAGGTCAATCTGACATCTAAGATGCCCTGTTACCACAACCCCTGAGCTCCTCAAAAGGTTTCTGGAAAGTAAGGAAATCCTACTAGTCCCTGTATATCAATGAGGAACTGACATCTGGAGTTCTAACCATGCAGAGAAACGCACAGTGCAATTTTCATAGCTGTGTGCTAAGCTGGTTTGTTTAGGCTGGTAAATACCCTTAAATATATTCTTCCTCCATGTAGGAAATGGGGTCGCAAGCTCTTCCCTCCTCACAGCCTTTTGGTCTGTAACCAAGGCTAGGGCTGAGTCCAAGACAGCGGAGTCACAGCGGAGATGAAATGAACACACAGGAACAAAGCTGCAGATGCCCGGTCAGAAAACAGCAATATTACAAATTTGGGGTGTTATCACTGAAACATATCATTGGCCAGCAGATTCAAGAGGTCTCAGATTATTTTTTCCTTAGTTTTGTTCTTTTGAGCTTTTTACCTTGACTATTTCCAGCACTGGAGTGTTTAGCACTCTCAGGTTAGAGAGGGACATCTGTGTGTCTGTATGGAGCCAGGTGAAGATACAATTAAATCCTTGTTGTCCGTCAATCATTTCTAATGTCCATGTGGCACAACGTCGTTCTGCGTGGAGCTACCTGGCTTAGGTCTGCTGTGTGTCCTAAGGGAAGAGCGTGGTGCTGACCTTGAGCACAGGACAAGCACTCAAGCGAGCCCTGAAAGCTCGCTGCACCCAGCACGGGTGTGCAGGGATGAATGAAGTCACGGTTTGGTCCCAGCTATTCAGGTTAGGTTATTCAGGGTACTGGTCTCTAGCATGAGGCTGCCAACTCCAAGGACTAACTGTCAGATGCTTAAAACCCAGCTCACAATACATCACATTGTGCCAAAAATCAGAGTACTCCAAGCCTTTCTGCTGGTGCATAGCTGGCTTTCAGCTTGCTCATGTTACACAACACATCACTGAAACAAAGACAGAGCAAACATGAACTAATGTGTCAAAGAAACTGGCAGCAACACAAGTGTAGGTCAAAGTTATCTATCTCCTGCCTTCCCCAGAAATCAGGAGTGGAGTGTGGGAAAGAGCAAAACCTTTTTCTTTTTCTTTTAAACGTTTTAATTCTTTTGCTGGAACATGTCCAGTAAGGGAGTTCTTGGCATCCAATTCCTAGCTTACAGGTATGGGTGTTTGCGTGAGCGTGTGGAGCAGAGGGAAATGGCACTCTCAGTAAAGGTCGCTATAGAACCAGGCTCCCATTTCACAAAGCAGATCCAAATCATGGAGGATTTTGTGGAGTGATTTCCCTATAGACAGGCCGAGGTGCTGGTTTCTGTCAGTCCACAGGTTAGGGCCATTCAACAACTCACAACCAGGCAAGCTCAGTTCTTTCAGCCTGCTTTGCATTCCTTATGTTAGCTGCTTGCAAAGTGGCAAATTCAGTCTAAATTGACCTGTTTTTCCACAATTTATGTGGAAAGAACATGGCCCTGTTTATATGTAAGCCCTCCTGTTTGTGACTCCATATGATGAGTTTTGTATTTGGGTGTTTTTCAGAGTTTAAAATCACTTTCCTCCTGCCTGAACATGGAAGGCATTAAAGATTATTTATCCAGGCCATAATACTGTGGCGTTTACTCCATCACAAAAATTCTGAACCACCTCTCCCTTTTGCAATTCAGTTTTTTGCTACGAGGGGGCTTTTCATAAAACTGAACTTTAGGTAATGGGGATGTTTCCTTTCATAAGTCACTGCACGCACCTTTTATCACTGGTGGAGGAAACAGGCAGCCCCCAAGGGAAGCTTTCAGAAGAACTCCCCCAAATTTCAACGTAATAGTAACTAGTCCATTCAAACCTTTCTCTCCCCAGGCCTAAGGGTAACAAACCCATAGGAATAATAATCCCAAATTCAAATGCATTATCTATTTCTAATACTTTCCTCCTAGAATCTGGATGTGCTGTATAAGGAAACACTGCTTTCTCTCAAGGTATACGGTAGGAAATTGAAGTGAAGGGGAGAAATGATTTCTCTATACATTGTGCAAAAGGATTTGCTTGGTAATATTAAGTGTGTGATAGAGCGGCACCAAAATCACCAGAAGTTCTGCTATTGACTTCATCAGGCAATATGACCCCTCCTCTAACACATGGTTATCTTGCTTCATAGAGAGCATCGGAAAAAGCAGAACAGTAAAAATGCAATTCTGTGCACTTAAGCTTAACCGAGCCTCAGGAGATAAGGGGAAAGTATCTATAGGGAAGAATGCTGATCTTGTGGGTGAAACACGAGTATGTGACTCAGGAAATGGGTAGAGTTTTCTGTTCTGTCACAATCTTCTGGTGTGAACTGCTGGTGGTCCCTAAAACTCTGCTGCTTCTGTTTCTCTACATTGGTAACATGGGATTGGTACACTCCTAGTATTGCTTTCCCATTAGTTCTCTATTGAAACTCTTTGGTGCTTTGATCTGCTAAAACTTTAGACTCCTGGGGCAGCAGTAACAGGCTGAAGTAGAAGTTAAAATCCCTGATGGACTTTTCATAGGGTTTTCTCTTTATTATTAAAAAAAGCATATTTTTCACTTTTTATGACCAATGTTTGTGATGTAACACAACTGAAGACAAATAAATTTCATTATATCGTGCAATGACTTAAATAAAATTCAGTTCTACAGTTTTTCAGCTGGGTGCACCCAGACCATTTTTACTAATACAAGTTCTGTCTTCATTTGTGAAGTATTTGTAAGTACTTGACTTGTGAATACTTTGGAAAATGTCATTCTTTATTAATCTGTGAAAGCCTGAATGGTTCTTGAGCCTTCCAGCTCCTCCTCTGGGTGACAACATTTTTGTAATGAATGGAACTTAGGGATCCCCTGCTTAGCAAAGCTGGAAATCTTGAAGCCTGAGAACTGGCATGAAACTGGCACGAACTGATAGGAAAACAATGCAAATATTTCTGGAAATTCTTTCTCAAAGCATTTTACCTTCAATGAATCAGTGCTTTTGCCAACAGCAAGGCTAAGCCTTGCAAGGTAACTTTGAAGTGTTCCCAAGCTTTTGGTATGTCTCCATTCTCAGGCTTTCCTCAGGACCAGTGTCTCAGACTTTTCATAGTTGACCCGTTACTCATATCTGACTTTTTGATTTTTCTCCATGAATAGACCATCTTTTACTACCTGATTTGGAGATCTCGATGGTTAGGCTCTCTACACTCTCATGGGCTCAATAGACATAAAGATGACTCAGTAAATTTCATCTTCCGTCCACTAACACAGATGGCAAAAGCTGCTTTGACCACAAATATGAAGAATAAGGCTGGAGGGATTCCTCTGTAATGCCCTTGCCCACTAGGAATAAAAAAGGAAATACTTTTGTTGGAAGAGTCAATCCCGAGTATTTATCTAGCTATCAGCTTTGATGAATGAAGTGCATTGAGCTTTCCACTGTCATGCCCAATCTATGTGAAAGGTTAGTTTTTTTTAAATGTTCCTGCTCTCTTCCTTGTTATATATTAAACCCTCATCTCTTTTATGTTGTTAGTCATGCATGCCTTCACTGTGAGAGAAGAACGGGATAGTTTTGAGGCAAAGAAACCATTCATTTTTCTCCTCATCATCTCTTCATTCCTTTCCAAGAGCTGGAACATGATGACTCAAAGTTAAACTCTTCTCAGAATGTTACCTCCCATATCTTTGGAAATTTTAGAGTAGTATGCTCAGGAGTCCAGTGATCTCTATTTTCTCCACACCCAAATGCATATTTCCTGACTCAAATGCGGTCTGAGTGATTGACCACATTTCCTGTTCCCCTTCATTTTAAGAATCAACAGTTTTCTCCCTTTCTGTCTCTCTCCCCCTGTGTAATCCTTTTGCAATAACCATATTTGACTACCTGAGCCTGATGAAAAATCTTTTTGAGGTCAATGGAAATATGCCCGCCAGTATTCAGCGGACTGTGTGGATCAAATCTACTGGAAACCTTCCAAGGAAGTGGTGATGTTTTTTTGTTTTTTGGGGTGTTTTTGTGCGTGTTTGTTTTTTTAAAAAAAATTATTTATTTAATTTATTTCTTTCTTTTCCTGCAGAATGTGATGATTCATTGTGGCTGAAACTTTTCTATGACTTTCATTAGGAAACAGCATGTACCCCCTAAACCTGCAGTCCAGTCCAACTTCCTGCTCTACCCACTTCAAAACAGAATGTATACTTGATTTTTTTTTGGTCTCAGATGTGTGCTCAAACCATGAGGCTTGTCTGAGCTGCATCTTTCTCAGGCATCTTTTCAGGACTTTTCCAACTTTATTTAAATAAACATTTGTTGTGCTAGAGAAATTATCCAGTGGTTAGAGCGCTCACCTGTAGTGGATAAGAGTGAAATTTAAGTTCCCTCTCTCAACTAGGTAGAGAAAGACCTTGAACCTTGAATTTCCACATCACAGACTGATGTTCTCACCACTGAAATGCTTTGGGGTGATTTACAATTTTACCTGTGCGTGAAAGATTTTTAAGTCTCCTGTGTCTCACTACAGAACAGGAAAACTTATAAAAGCACATCCATTTGCATGGGTTAGATGATAAACTCTTTCCTCTGTAGTTCTGGTCCCTGTCTGGTGCTATACTATTCTGCTAATGGAGTTCCCTTCTATAAAGACACTGGGGACAAACCAGTAGATATGATTTAAGAATGAACTTTCTCTTCATTGCTAACAGACCAAATCTCCCAAAACTTTCTGGTGGAAATCTGGCTGCAGTGACTGTCAATAATGACATAATTTTTGAAAGATGAGAAAACCTATTGAATCTGATTAGCATCTGTATTATATGCGTATCTATATAACACATCTAACCAAACAGTTCCAACAGCACCCTGCATCCAGGCCCTCAGCAAGCATTGAAATGTAAATGCTGTAGCAGAGTGACATCTCTGCTCAGCCTTCTCCCAGCTCACCTCTGGTACCACATCACTGTTCACTGCATCTGCAGTAGAGAGCGTTTCTGTGCATGATGGGACCTACATGTGTAACCTCTCCAAATACCTCGAACAACGGGCATTAAACTTTTTCATGAGCAATGTCTACTCACCTGTCCTTCACCACTGTTAAATAAAAAGTTAAAAGTCCTTAATGATATTCTACCTGTTCCTTTAGAAAGATCACTTTCTGCAGGTGAGTGGGTAGATAAAATGCAGACAGTAATCAGTGCTTAATTTTTCCTGTTGCTCAAGAAAATGTGCTGGAAGATTTAATTTTAGTATTTCACACTTTAATGAGATTATAATTCTTTTGAAAGAACCGTGACAGAAATAGATATACTGGAATACTACCTAGCATTTTCCAGCTGATTTTCCAGTATATAACCCCTCTGTCCACAACCTGGTACATGAACTGGGTCTGGCCTTCTCTGTCTCTGTCAGTACTGTCCAGTTTTGGCCTCGCTGAACTTTTAGCTTCCAATGGCTTTGTGTTTTGTTTATTACAGGGGACTACAAAAGGAAGGATGTTGGAATTTTTGTGGGTTTTGTCCAGATTTCAGTATTTAAATGAGCCATCTTGCTTTAGTTTGGTTTGGTTATTTTCTAATCTTCAATTTCATCTTGCTAAGAACCCCTCTGGGCACATGCTATCGTAATTACAAATTGCTCTCTATGGGTAGAGTGGTCACCAAAGAGCCCTGCCCCTGTACTCACCAAAGCTGAGGTTTAGCCCATATGCAGAAGGACACTATAATTCCCATGTTCCCCAACCAAGCCCCAATTTAGAGCTGGGAAAATAAATAGAATTTAGGCTTAGGACAAGGGTTATTTCTTCCCCCCCAAAAAGGGCCATGTCTCAGTGCTGACACCTACTGCACACTGTCAGATTTGTTGAAATTCAGGTCAAAATAACCGCCTTCCCAGAGGCGTACAGCATAGAGTGTAATTGGGTCACAGCACGACTCAGGGGTTGAAGTCCAGAGCTGCACCATCTCATGTCATGCTAAGCAAACCTGTCCCATGAGCAAGTGATGGAGGGAGGAGAGTGGGAAGAGGAGGTTGTGGTCTGGCCTCGTCCTCCTTGAACCACGCATCTCCAGGTGCAAACTTGCTCTCATTCTGGAGTGCCGTAGCTCTACTGAAGCAAGCAGAGCTATGCTGCTTTGCACCCATGAAAGTCGTATCTCCAAAGTAAACATCTACAGTTGTTGAGATCTTGTTTATCTCTGTGCATCAGGTGGGCGGTGGCCTCAGAATCAGAGCAAGCACTGATCACTGCTGTTGTCACGTAATGTCCCACAGACCAACTTGACACAGTAAACCCCATTACACGTGCCGTAGAAAGACACAGAGAGAAACATTTTCCACCTCCAGCTCCAGTTCATTTAAGGCAGTTGTGTAATTCAGCTTCCTTTCTGCGTGGAACCAGCCTTGAAACAACTCTCATGGGTTGGAGCACCTTTCGGTAAATTCACAGCTCTAGGGGAAAAATCGGTCACAGCAATAAACTTAAAATAATACTCCTCCAACAGGGACGTCATGCTGCATACTTATCTCCTCACCCCAAACCACATCACATGTATTCAGATGCGAGTCGGAAGTAAGAATAGCTATAAACAGCATAATTTATGTAGGCTGGTTCACCTAAGGTCTTTAGGCCTGACTCTCATTCTAGTTACTCTGACAAAACTCAACAGTACCTGAACAATAATAGTGTGATAGATCTGGTGTGAGAGAGGAGAATTAAGCCATTAAAGGTCTGATCACTCAAATTACGTTAAAGCTGAAATACATGTCTTAATGAGAGGAAACTGAATGTGTAGGCACTTCTGTGGTTCAGGAAGTCAAAGCTCAGAAGAAGCATTAGAAAATATACACAGGAAGGAGGACTGAAGTGGGTTCAAAGTCTATTGGTAGAAAACAGAACTTCTTTTATACTTTACCACTTTTTAAACTAAATGAGTCGGGAGGAGGGGGAGCACGGGACACGGTGGGGGAGGAGACACCGACCTCATTAACTCTCTTGTTTTTCATGATTTAAAACAAGGGGATCTCCTTGTCATGCTGGCTGATTTTCCAGTGACGAAGACGTCAATCCCTGCCATTACTATTTGGGGACTCTAGGAAATTCTGTCCATTTACTGGAAATGAATATGTATGGAAGAAACAGAAAAGCCAACCTGTGGGCTTTTAATATAGCACCCCCAGACTCCTAAAAGCATACCTAAAAGGACACTTAAGAAAATGGACTGTTTTTCCACAAGCAAACACCTAGACACCTACAGCAGAAGAGAAGTGACACCATATTGTGGTCAAAGAGATACTGATTTATTAACTCCATATTTTTCAGCATCTTTATCATGCCACCAAAGATGTTCTTCGGAGTGATATTGCTCAGGCATACTGTCAGTCCCAAACTGAATTTTGTTCCTGTAAAAGATTTTGTGACATTCTGTTGGATATTTACATAAACCTGAGAGGGCAAGAAATTGCAAAAAGGTAAAATGGCTTTAAAAAAAACATGACCAGATACTTTAACAAAAATATATATTTTTTTATAAAAACATGGCTTTCTATAATTTCAGTTCTAAAGACAAATATGAGCATTGTATAGTTGAGTAAAAATTCCAGTTGTTCAAATGGTTTAAATAGGATGGGATTTTTTTTAAGTCTAACTTTGTTCAGACACTGGGCTGTATAATATATGCTTATACACTACTTAGCACAATGTGTCCTGATCTTGCCATGAACGTCCAGCCACCAGTGTGATAAAATAATATAGATTTTCTTTAAAGCCCTACAATAGAATTTAATAGAGAAGTTTATCTCTGCTGTGGAGCTTAATGAGCAAACTCATAAAATGTGGAGACATGTTATAATTCTCTATTACAGTCCCTTAGATTTTATGTCATTTTTACCACAGACTGTTTTATTTCTTATTTTAACTATTAATTTAACTATAGTTAAAGACTATTGGACTTCTCTATGAGGTGGATCATTTGACATTTCAGCAGTAACATCAAAAGACTTGCAGGGAAATTCACCAACCTGAATTTACCAGTTTCAGCAAATTTCAGCCAACCAAACAATGAGTTTCAAAGCTACCAGTGGGTTAAGTGGAGCCAATACTTCACCTTGGTTTTGATACTTGAATGTCTAATTTCTTTGAATATGAAACTCTAGAGAAGCTTTGTAAATGTGACCCCATGCAAATCAAAATCTAAGAATGTTTTCATTACGTTCTGTGAACTGAAACTGCTGAGTTTCACATCTCTCTAGATTTTAAGCTATTAAACCGGGGAATTTTCCTGTATTAGTAATTAAGAAAATGTGATATTTCAACTTCAAATTTATTTTTTTAACACTGTCCATTCTAGTCCGTACCAGTTATCAAGCCTAAAAACTTGCATTTATTTGACATTGATTTTAGGATAAAAAACCTGGACAACTGTTCAAGAATGGAAATGTCCCAAAAAAACATTGGAAAAAAATAGTCTTTTACTCCCTCAGAACTGACATGGCCAGAATGTTCTGAGCTTTAGTAATGGCCTTATACACTGGAAACCTTTCTGTAGTGTTTTGTCTTCAATGAGTATTTGGAAGGAATTTCATTTGACTGAAAATGTTCCAGTGTCTTTTAATGACACAGTGGAAAGTGTTCATAACACTGACCTTAGGCATTTAATTATGTTATTTGGCTACGCTCTTTTTTTATTTTTGAGGGGCATAAGGTATAAATAAAGTATTAGTAAATATGTCAGGATTGCCCAGATTGTGGCAAAGGCAGTTCTCCTGGGGCCTCATCTGCTTCCTTAAATTCCTGACTTTCCCCTCAAATTACTATTTTCACTGGAATTCTTAGCCACTGGGCATGAACATTAAGAGGCACTTAACAACAAGACAAATTTCTGTTTATGACCTGATTGATTCTGATAGAAACTCAGAAATTCTGCTGTCTGTGAGTTCTAATACATCGACATTTATTTTTGTTCCAAATTCGTGTAAAACAAAGCAGCAAATGGAATGCAGCTTGGTAAAATGTCACTTCAGTACCACTTAGACATTTATATAACCATAAAAGCTGTGTTAGGGGAGACTCTCAAATTCATCTGTCCAACCTTCTGCTTGAAGCAAGACAGTCACCAGCACCAGGGCAGGTCAGCTGTGGCTTTGTAGCTGAGACTGGAAAAACTCTGTCGACAGAGGTATCAGAACTGCATTGGTCCTAGATGATCGCTAAGAAATATAGTTTGTGTACATTGCACCTTAGTTTTCTTTATTGGGTAGACTTTATCTTCCATGACTGAGGGTTCCTCAACAATGGAACGATTCAATTCAGCAAGAAAGATCATCCTAAAAGGGGCAAACAGACTCAAACAGTTGATCCCATGTGCAGCAGGAAGAAGAAAAAACATGTCCTGGCCCAACTGCTTCAATCTCCTTGACAAACAGATGTCCCTCACAAATGCAATTTGAACAATGTTTTCTATCTAACTAAACTATTTTCCACACAAAATTCTGCACTGCACTGACTGAAAGGCCTGTGTTACTGCTGAACAATGCTTCTTCAAAATTAAAATGTTAAGAAACATTAATCTTAACACAGATTAACTAAAAAAAAGTAGGGAGGGAAACGTGGAAAAATAAATCAGGTGAGTAACTAACATAATGAAAGTCAGCAAACAGTGAAGGACAAAGGAGTTTTGACTCCTACTCATGAACATTTAACTGATCCCCAAGACTGTGTGCTATTTTTATATATACTTAACGTGGGAAACTTCCTTGGAAGTACATGGTTGTTGGCAGGGCCTTGCTGGGCCAGGTAGCTCAAGCGTACCTTCCTTTCCACCTCTAGTGCTACCCTGACTGTGGCGTCCCACAGCTTCCCATGTGAAGAGCTGTTTCAGATCCTTGTCGTATAATCTGAGAAGTGAAACCCCAATCACCTGACCCAAATACCTTGTGTGAGTTCTGCTGCTCAGGTGGAGAAATAAGGCCGGGGGGAACACATGATGACGCTGTTGTGGTGTGTGCTAGAACAGCCCTCCTTGCTCTTCTTTGCTCCACTTCCCCGCTCCTCCCTTTCATGATACATTAGTCATCAAATCATGAGTGAGAGACATTTCCATGTCATGGTATTTCAGTCATGTAACACCAAGGGGAATGTGAAAATAACTCCAATTTGCAGCACCTGTTGCTTTGAACACACATTGAAGCTGTCGAACGGCACTCTCTCTCGCTCTCTTTTTGGCCAAGGTTACAAACTAATGAGCGCAAGACTGCCAGCAAAAGTGCTGACACGATCTTCACATTTCATGGACTAATGAGGTAGAAAATAATTGTTTGATGACATAAATTAATTAGTAGTCACAGAATTTTGAAAACAGACACTGTATATTCCTGTGATTTAATCAGGCGAGGGTGACCTCCAAGAATTTATTTTTGAAATGAAGGGGTGCAGAGCACAGGAAAACTAAAGCACTGGCAGAATTTGGATGCAATTTTTCCTTTAGTGTAATTGGTTGAATTTATCAGAGCAGTCAGAGAAGGAGCTGACACACAGGCCTGCCTCTCTGCATGCAGCCAACCCTTCGTGCTGCAGAGCACCACTGTGCTGCTCTAGAAGCTGCCTTTTCTCAGCATGGCAGATAGGAAGCTCCATGAACCCTTCCTTGCCTCCCTAGCAGTATCACTACTGAGTCTGCAAACACATCTCTCATGCTTCGATGGCTCAGGCTGAGGTTCTGAATCTGCTTGTGGAAGAAGCAAGGAGTCAAGGGAAGGACAGCACAAGGACCTGCAGGAAGCCTAGTCCCACAGAAATTTTATGTTCCTGTACTTGGGTCGCTTACTATGTGTCTAATACAGTTATTTGCCATCTGGGAGAGGAAACTGAAAACTGCTTGCCCTGGAGGGATGTAATGGAGATAAAATTCATAATAGTGAGGTCCAAGTAATTACTTAGGTATCTAGAAACAGCTTTGGAATTGGGAATGTCATACAGAAACCTTTGCCTCTATCCAAATTCACAGTCAGCTTCCGCTCTGTTTTCTCTAATCACCTATTTTACTCCATGTGCAATGCATTCCTGCCAGATCAAGTCAGGTACAACTCACTGTGAATACAGGATGACTTCAGCCTTATGCCATTTACATTTTTCTACTAATAGGCTGATCTTAAATCCCATACCTGCCACCTGAATGTTTTCCTGTATTTGGGGATGAGTGCACTAACCACATCCCAAGCTAGCTAAAGTATCAGTACATGACATCCATAATTTTCCTCTGCTACAGAAGCACATGGGATATTCACATGGGAATCCTTCTGCAAGGTACAGCAGGACCAGTGGGTTTGAGTACATGCTCAGTTCCAGAAAAAAACTCCAGAGAGAAAAACTAACTGAAGCATCGTTTCTTTGCCTGTGGGTGCAACCCTTCTGTTATGGTTCCAGGATGGGCCCAGGGTTCCTGTGAGAATGAACAAGAAAGAACTATGTTTGAAGTGCCAAATTTAATGTCTGATGGAGAGTTGGTTCACCTGGTAAAGTTTTTTTTAGGTGAAATACTCTTCTAGTATTAAAAGATATGTTGAAGCCATATAGATGCTTACAGCTTTGGTGTATTTGTCTGTACCACCAGGTTTCAGCATGCCTTAAATGCTTCAGCACGTGACATGGCTGAAAATGGTGGTAGATATAAGATCTTGGAATATTTATTTGTCTGTGAGAGGAATCACAACAGCTGATCTTCAGTGGAGTAGAAACTGCAAGGAACAGCACAACTGACCATCCTGCCTTCAGCCTGGCCAATACACACACAGAACAGTGGAAGATGAACTTAGTTGAAACATTTTCCTGAACAAGCTTTTTGGAGGTTTTTCGAGGTGTTGTTGTCACTGTAGCCTTCTTGAGCAGAAGATGTCTTTCAGGCCCAGCATATGCAAGGAGTGTGTTCTGCAGGGAACAAATCTGACTTAATGTGTTGTCCCACATTCCCTCAGCAAATGACTTCTACTCCTCCAAACCCTTACCTTGTTTACCACAGCAGGACTTTTCTCTGAGGATCTCTATGTTGGAACTGGGCACTGGTCTGTGTATTGTCACACCCAGTGGAGGAATGGGGACTCTCACAGGTGTTTCAGTGCACGTATGGGCATGTTGAACATTTCAGATAATTTCTAATTAAAAATTGGTGCCTGTGGGCACTGCTAGGAACTTGGAGGAGAAATCCTAGCTGCCTTCATGCCGATTTGCATAACAATGCTTACAACAGCCTTGGGCTGTAATTTTGCTTTTCAAACTCTGCATTCCCCATTCCTTCCACAATTACATGGAAACCCATTTTCCACTTTGTTCTTTTGTGGTCCTGCCACCCTGTGAAATGAGTAAAACTCCCTGTTGGCTGAAGAGCTCTGAAGAGTAGTTGAAATCAATAGCTGTGAGCATCACTAGTGGCAGCCCTGATGCTGAGGGGAAAACACTGTGTTCTGTCACTCACAGTCAAGGAAAGGGAAGAAAGATAAAGGGGCTGCTGGTAGCAACTGACGGAAGCCCATGGGCAAGTTGCAGAAGGGAAGGGTGTTGTTCTGCAGGTTCATTCATGCCCTTGAGCATGAAATGCCATTTCCAAGAGCAGTTCTGTGAAGCTGTGTATCTTTTCCCCTCAAGTTGGGAGGGACCATTGCCCTTCTGACCTTGACAAGGCACAGGAAACCACTGGAGCCATGGGTCTGACTGTCACTCCTTCCTCTCCTCCCTCCCTTGTTTTGGAGTACAGACAAAAGGTAAAAGATTCTGTAACACCCACTCAATTACTGCCATTGGTGCTGAGAATCAATAAATAGGTAGCTCAGGCAGAGACTTGTATCCTCGTACCCTAAGGAATTGATGCAAAGTTATAATCCAGTCTCAAGGAGAGTAATAAAGCAGTTTCTCCAAGTCAAGCTTTTGAAAGAGATGGTGCAATATTTTGAAAGGGGCAGTTAGCAGAATCAGATTCTAGAGGAACATTCAGCTCCATCTTTCCTTTTCTGATTAGTCCTTGCTGGTTTATGCTCACACTTCTTTAGCATTGCTTCATGCCTTCCCGTATGGCCTTCACTTCCCTAAGGAACAGAAAGGGATTAAGTGATGCTACTGAGAGCACACTTACTAACCCAGCCCTGAAACTGCAGACACAGCCTTATCCATCTACGTACAGATGTGCAGTGTTTCCCTGATTAGGCAGACAGAGCAAATGAGGTTGAAAGAGGGAGGGTAATATTTGGTGCCGTACACCGTAACAGGCCGGGGTGGACGCAGCCCTGTCTGCACAGCCGAAAGGGTGCAATGCATTCCATGGTGTAAAAGCATGGTCAGCCTTGTGAGCACTGGCAAACGCTCTGGCTCCCAGCTGTAAATGCACATTTGACCCTGCCAATATGCTGCTTGCATACACCGATATCCCGCGCTACTCAGCTGTGCTGCTGGCTGGGTTTCTGCCTTACGTTATTATCACCAGCAGAGGATGAGAAAATTTTCAAGAGTAACTCAAGATTTCCTGCACCTCTCTGTTAGGCCTCATAAAAGTTGCAAATCTCATCTGAGAACCTGTTATGCCTGTAACATAAGGGCGTGCTTTATTTCTGGAGGAATCCTATTTAAGAATCAAAAAGATACTTTGTTCACTGCTTTCAGGAATGAAGATGTGACGGGAAACTGTGACAGGTTCCTGGCAAGTCTTTATTCTTCCTAGCTAGATCTGTACTCCGAAGCATTTATGCAGCTTACAGTTCTGCCACAGCTGAGAACAGACAAGTCCCACAACTTATATATGAGGTTCACTGATCTCCTCCCCTCCCCAGCACCATCGCAGCAGCTCTGCACTTAGCAGCAGGACATGGAGACACCTCTTCTAACCTGAAAATTAACCTTGTTTAAATAACACCCCTGGTTTTAACCTCTGGATGAGGCTCAGGAGTCCTATTCTTGGCATGGCCCTGGACTTCCTGTGTGACTTTGCACAGCTTGTGTAGTCTCTCTCTGTTTCTGTTTCCTCATCTGCTGAACAGGAATGCTATCACTTCTCCATCTCTGAATGGCACTGAGAGACAAAATGTGCTCTGAATGGAAACTGGGACCAAATACTGCAGTTATAATCCTGGGGGAACTTGTATTGGGATGATGGTAAATTTTTCTTTGAAAACGCTGAGTGGAGAAGTGGACACCAGAAGGGAGAGCCACCCTGCAGGAAGACCTGGATAGGCTGGAAGAGTGGGCTAACAAGAACCTTATCAAGGTCAACAAAGACAAATGTAAGGTCTTGCACCTGGGAAAACATAATCCAGGAGTGAAGCATAGGCTGGGATCTACCCGGTTGGGGAGCAGCTCTGTGGAAAAGGACTTGGGGCTCCTGGTGGGCAACAAGCTCAATATGAGTGAACAGTATGGTGCTGTGCCCAAGAAAGCCAAAGGGATGCTGGGCTGTATCAACAAGGGCATCACCAGCAGAGATAAAGGAGTCATTAACCCACTCAATGCTTGTAAGACCACACCTGTAATGCTGCGTTCAGTTCACTGCTTGAGAGGTCCCACTTTTTCTATCTTCTCTATGGTTTTCAAGCCAGTTTTATCAACAAGTACCCTCTCTATGCTCCGTAGCTCCGTGAATCTCACACTTGCCTGTTCGTGGGACTGACGTTTCAGAATTTCATGTGTGCGATTTGCAATTACTTTTCCCGGAGGAGGGGGAAATCCCCTTCAGACTGAAGAAATGTGTATGCAAACCCCATTGAGATGGTCTAGAATTTACTATCTCCCACCTGTACAAGGCCCAGCAATGATCTTAAAAGGATATCACCTTTATTAACGTTTTGGCTGAGGAAGATTTCACTGATCTAAATACCTTATTCTTGTCTGTTCCTACCTGAGAACATGAAATTGTTTCTTTCTCTGCACAGAAAGGAGCATTTTTATTTGAAGGCTTTCTTTTTTTTTCTTTAGTAAAAATGTCTCCAAATTATTCTACTTTGGAACATGAGGTTTTTTTCCATCTCTTAGTAAAATCCTCCTCAGTTTTCCAGTAACCTTCACAAAGTTATTTTTTTCAGTCACCCAAGTCAACCACGTGATTATTTTTCTCATGATACCCCATTGTCTTTTCATAGCTACTCTCTTGGCATGCCAGGTCTAACATAAAGCTTTTTATTGATCTGCTTCTCTGTATTAGATGACATTTTAGGCTAACCAGATTTCTCCTATTTTGCATTTCATCTGTGTCAGCAAAAAACAAAAACAACCTTCCTACCAACATGTGTGGTTGTATTCCCAGCTCCACTCCTCACTAATGCACATTTTCCATCTCACGTGTAATTTATTGCATCTAGTGTTTTGGAAAAACTCTCACCGAGCCATAGGACTTAACTGTGAGAGGAAGATCTTTTGGTTAATGGGCTGGACTGAGAATACAGGAGATCTGGGTTCTGTCCTTTGCCTGTAATTTTTTGTGTGACCTTTGGCAAATCACTGTTTGGGACAGAGAACATATAATTTGTGATCTGTTTGCACAGTGCCTGTTTCAATAGACCTGTTGGCCTCAGCTAAGGCCCATTATGGTAGAATAACCAACAAAACAGTCCAGGGTGCAGCTAATTAGAGGCCTGGGCAACAGCAATGCCACAAGAAAATATATAATAGTGTTTTTTTAGGCAGGGATCAGATGCTACTAAGTGGTAATCTGAGGCTTCACTTCCTTCAAGGACAGTGCTGTTTCACTCAGCAAAAAGGAAAGGGAAGTTTGAGAAAGAAATGGCCTTTATCACACAGAGGATCAGCCCCCTGGATCCTGTAAGCAGGAGCAGACTGGTGTGTCTGTGCAATGCTGCTTTCTATGGGACACAATCAGTTCCACTCCATCACAAGTCAAATGGCCTATGGTGTTAACTGGAGTTGGAGGTGGGGTTTGCCTGAAAAAAAGAATTCTCTTTCACAAAATGGGGGGAAGAGGGGAGAGAAAAAAAACACCAAGGCTTTAAAAGTTGTTTTCATCCTGCACTGAAGGTAGAAAAAAAACAACACCCCAGCTTTTTATTTTCATGTTTATTTTTTATTTCCCAGAAATGTTCATGAGGATGAGAACCAAGACAAGGCATAAACATGCATTAGGCCATTCAGCTATAACCACAGAGTCAGAGATTCATGTGTCAGCTTAGCTTGATTTGGAGAGGATGTGAACTGTGGTCTTCTCTAGCTCAGGTGAGTGCCCTAAGCACTGGACTGTCACTTAACATCACTCTTTCTCTTCCTTTCTCACTTTTCCTCCTCCACCTGAACTTAAACTGTGAAACAGGTTGACTTTAACCCCAGAAACTGTTGACATCAAGTCTATCTGGCTGTCTATCTGAAAGTCTATCTTTCTTCACTCCTTCAGGGTGAAGAAATCCTGTGTTCTTGGTGGGGGTATGTCCATGTTTTGAGTAACTCCTCACTGAGTCCTGATCAAATGGTTCACAACTGTGAACCCTGCTGCTGTAACTGTGCTGTCAATGTAGAGGGACAGTGTAGGTTGCATGGACATGTAAAAACCTCTTTGGCTAATTAAAAAAAATGGGACATTTCGCTCTTTTATTAGGGATTGTGTGAAGTTCATGTACATTTTTATCAGATCTGCAGGACCTCATCTCTTTGACTCCAAAAGTACGTTTTCTTGGATATAGACATAAAATGTATAATTCTTACCCTGAAATACCCGTCCAAACTAGACATGACACAGTAAAACAATAACTGTAAATGTGCAATTTTGAGAGATATATTTTGATTCTCCTGCTGTATTTCACTTTTAGTCACAAAAGTAGTCAAAATGGAGACCTACAGTAGAAACGGTCTGAAAAAGGAAAGCAAGTTTGAGGAACAGAAGGTATCTGAGGAAAATGCCAGCCGCTGGCAGATGCATAAAAAAAAAATACAGCATGGTGGAGCTGTAACAAGACTAGCTTATTTGTCATAGAAATTGGTGAGGATAGAAAAGTAATTGTGAGTCCATGGGCATCAGTAGTGAGAGGTGAAGTTTAGTACCATACAGAAGATGATCGAAGTTCATTAAGGCACTTCATGTTCAGTCTGTGGTAGAATGCAATAATGCTGGCCAAATATTTTGCCTAGAAGGGAACAGCCTATAGCCAGGAAGGTGAGAGTCTGAGATGCCACATAGGAAGATCTAGCAACCCCCATTCTGTCCTTAGTAGCCTGTTTCATTAATTGGTCGCTATGGTCCTAGTGAATAGACTTCTCTCCTGGGCTCATCTGTGGTTAAGACCCAACACTAAAGTGCATCTGTGGAAGGCAGAGCTCCTAGCAGAGATTTGATATGGCCAACCTGCCCACACTGCTGTGCATAAAACTGTACTTCAGACTCTACAATGTGCTAATTCATCTAAAACCATTTCCCAAGCTTGCGTTTCACTGATTCTTTTATGGTAGTCATGGTGATGGGCCGTTTGTCTCTGTCCACAGAGAAAGGAACCCATTTGACCTCAACCGAAGAAGTGTTCTCCTGTAGCTCTGACCTACAGTCAAGTCAGATCCTGAGTTACAAACAAGTGTTCTTCAGTAATTGTTTGAGATGAATCTAATTTCTCAGTATCAATCACAGACAAAAAAGAAGCAGGCCGTATCAGTGGGATATGTGCTCCGGCACTACCAACACAGAGGTAGCACTATGGGTTTTAGTCTTTTACTTCTGGGCTACAAGCAAATCACTTTGGTTATCAGTGTGCTCCTCTCTCAGACAGGAAAAGAAACTTTGCACTGCTCAACAGTGACACCATCTGACTGGTGAAGGGCAGCAGTAATGGAATAAATGATGGAAGGGTGAGATCCATTTGACGAGGAGGACAGGTTCTCCTAGAAGATGAAAGGATCAAATAGAAGGTAGAAAAAGGATCAAAGAAGGCAGTAGAACAATACAGTTTTATACATATTTTAATTGTGCTAGGGAAGACTCAGCATTTTCCCACTGAGTCTTCCACGAAGGAGTAGCACATCTCCAAAACCAAAACCTAGCTTTGCTTTTAAGACTTATGAAATCTTCAAAGAAGTCATTGCTGCATTTTAAGTCATTGCTAGAACTGACGTAAGTCTGCTATCATGGACAAGGCCTCATATGAGAAGGTTTCAAGACAGTGGAAGGGAGTTTAGATAGTCAAATACCTCAGTTAGTTGAGTGACAAATGACGGGTGTGCGGAGCACAGCAGGCAGGATACATAACAAAAATTAGTCACTGACAGGGTCAGCCAAATGACATTAAGTAGGCATTTGCTAAACAAGTTAGCAGGCTTTAAACCTATAGAATTCTCTTAGTGCACTACATTGTCCAAAGGGGTTTTCTTCTGACCAAGAAGAGCTACCTCCAAGCCTGTTGTTTAGATTCAGTGGAGAGAAATGAGTGCTTCTATAGCATAATTCATTTAATATGTAAATGTAAGATGAAAAAAAATCTTGTCAGATGAATCATGTCCTAGATGTCTGGATTTCTTTCCTTTGACTACCAAGGGAGCTGTCATGGTTTAGGTTGGCCTAGCCACTAAATGAACAATGGATGCTCTCTTTAACCCATTTAAAAAGAGAGAGGAAACTTACAGGTTGAAAAAAGAAATTGCTTTAATGAAATATTAATAATAAAAGGAAAAGATAATATTAATAAGAAAATAACGAAATATATACAATATATAGAAAACTAGGAAGATGACCATGTCACCAGCAGGCACTGGGAATGTCCCAGACTGCACTCAGGGACGGATGGGAACTGGATTCCAGAACTGGATTCAGGAATACATAGAATCACAGAATCGCCTAGGTTGGAAGGGACCTTTAAGATCATCTAGTCCAACCATAAAAAAAAATCAACAAAAAACCACCACCATACCCACCACTAAACCATATCCCTGAGCACCGTGTCAACTTGTCTTTTGACTATCTCCAGGGATGGTGCCTCAACCTGGGCAGCCCATTCCAATACTTGATAACCCTTTCTGTGAAGAAATTTTTCCTGACATCCAACCTGAACCTCCCCTATAGCAACTTGAAGCCGTTACCCCTTGTCCTATCACCTGTAACTTGGGAGAAGAGACCTTACCCCCGCCTCTCTACAACTTCCTTTCAGGTAGTCGTAAAGAGTGATAAAGTGTCCCCTCAGCCTCCTCTTCTGTAGACTGAACAACCCCATCTCCCTCAGCCTCTCCTCATAAGACTTACTCTCCACATCCCTCACCAGCTTTGTTGCCTTTCTCTGGACTCAATCCAGCACCTCAATGTATTTTTTGTGGTAAGAGGCCCAAAACTGGACACAGTACTCGAGGTGAGACCTCACCAGTGCCGAGTACAGTGTGATGATCACCTCTTGGGTCCTACTCACCACACTGTTCCTGATACAGGCCACGATGCCGTTGGCCTTCTTGGCCACCTGGGCACACTGCTGGCTCATGTTCAGCCTGCTGTTGACCAACACCCCCAGGTCCTTTTCTGCCAGGCAGCTCCAGCCACTCTGCCCCAAGTCTGTAGCGCTGCCTGGGGTTGTTGTGACCCAAGTGCAGGACCCAGCAATTGGCCTTATTGAAACTCATCCCATTGGTCTCAGCCCATCGATCCAGCCTCTCCAGATCCCTCTGCAAGGCCTTTCTACTCTCCAGCAGATCGACACTCCCACCCAACTTGGTGTCATCTGTGAACTTACTGAGGGTGCACTCAATCCCCTCATCCAGGTCATTGATAAAAATGTTAGAGAGAACCGGCCCCAGTACCGAACCCTGTGGGACACCACTCGTGACCAGCTGCCAACTGGATTTAACTCCATTCATCACCACTCCCTGGGCCTGGCCCTCCAGTCATAGAGCAGGCTCAAAGGCAGACAGAGTCCTCCTTGGATGCTGGCCATTGAAGAAAGAGGCTAACATCATTGATCCCTCAGCTTTTACACTGAGCATGATGCAGGTGGGATGGATTACCATGTTGGTTAGTTTTGGGTCACTTGTCCTGTCCGGTTCTCCCCACAGGTGTACCCGCTCTATGCTATTCTGCTTCCAACCCCCCAACTTGGTACATAACGAAGTGAGCTAAGCTTGGTTGTTAGAGCAATAAGTATAAGCAAGAATCTCTCTGCATGCTATTTCTTGGTTTTAACTAGAAATATCAGACCTTATCTGCTGGAAGCTGACACTGTCTGAAAAATGTGCCATTAATTTCAGAAAAGGCAGTTAGACGAGAATTAAATGAAAAGTAAAATTACTGAAAAGATAATCCGTTCTGTTTTACTTCAAATCAGGCAAGAGCAGATTCAAACCAGATTCACCAGATCTGTAGAGTGAAACATTGGGTGCTGGGTTCCCAAACTCTGCATTTGTATATACTTCACAGGTTTTATATCAAACTAGCCCCTTTTCTTGCCCTGTTGATTGAACAACCATTTGTAATTGGGGAACACAAGCTATACTTGCAGACTGAATCTTCTGGTTTTGTTTTGGTCAAAAGAATCGGATGTTCTGAGACCACCCTGCAATGCAAACCAGAGTGCAGCAACTGGAAACAATTGGAAGATTCACTTTTAAAGTGCATTGCAGCTGTAAACTAAAACGCTGAGGTCTCTAAGCACAAAATTTATCTTGTGCTATAGGTGCCATATCACTTTGTCTTGTGACTAGCACTCATGGCTAGTGATTATTTCTGGACCTGTCATCTGCCTGATTTGACCATGTTGCTCCCTGATCTGAGTGCGCTTTGGGCAAGATATTTCTTTGTTTGCTCACTGAATGGTCATTGGTTGGAAGAAGGAAGAGCATTGCCATAATAACACTTCAAGCAAACACATGAAGGAAGTCAATATCAAGAAGTGTGGTGTATTTCACCATTTTTTTTAGTATGGTGACTGCTCTGAGAACAGTAAGAAAAGGAATTCAGGTAGAACAAAACATTTCAGGATGGAAAACCTTTTGTTTATTTCTGGACTTTCTTTAACCCATCAAAGCTTTCTAGGTAGAATTGAAATAATCATATCAATGAAATATTTACATTTTGGAGGATCCATTTCTTTTTCTCACCATCTTTTAGTCTGCACTGTTAATTCACCAGCCTGACAAAACAGTAAATTGATGCAACTTTGTCCCTTTCAACAGCTCTTGGCTTTACGATTAAGTAGAGCACAGATGTACATTTCATCTCTTTCCTAACAAATGTGGTGACCTTTTTTAATACATGGATGTGAATCAAGCCCTGTACACAGTCCAAAAACAAGAGTTCATAGAAGGTCCTTCACTTTCACACAGTCCTGTTGCAATTGTTTTGCCCTCACATGGCTGGAGGCCTTGTAGGAAGACATCAGTGTTGCTACCAAAGGGTTCCAACTGGGGCAAATCTGCTCTTGCTTTTTCAGAAATACAAAACAGGTCAGTGCCCTTCAGGGTATGAGTCCAGTCTCTTGTTATTGCAAACAGCCACACCGTGTATCTTCCCTAAAGTATTTTCCAAAGTCCTCAGGTCAAGATCAAGAATAACTTCTTTGTACTCCATGTCATATAACGTCTCTCTGAGGTTGTTGTGGTAGAGAAATGGCCAATGGAGTTGACCATTAGCTTTGAAGAAGAGGACTGATTAATGGCTATTAAATCTCAGTTCTTCTCAGCTCATCAGAAAATGAGAATGAGTCTTAGATAAGACCGCCTGATAGTACCAGAATTCTCTACAAAGACAAGCCACCTTGGGGAAAAGGAGCAGAGATAAAAATAACACAGGAATTTCACTTCACATTATGACTTGATCCCGACTGAAGGGTCATCTGTGCCAGAGAATTAGGAAACATGTGGACTGCATAGTGTCCAACAAGACAGATTTGGAGACTCAATTGATTTTACTGTCCCAAGTCTGCCAGTGTATGCCATAATCACTTAGTGAGTGTTCCCATGCACGGAGAGGTCCAGGAAACTTAGGCAGCTCTCTTAACTTTCTGATAAGCTCTGGCACTCTCCGCATTGCACATGATATCCTTGCAGACTTTTGAACACATTAAACAAAAGAGAGACCCAATTAGTCTAACTCCAGCAAATGCACTGGCACAGGATCTTCCTCTCACTCACTGGGACATCCTGTTGATGGTAGCCCTCAGTCAGGTGTTATTAAATTCAGGTCACAGTCCAGTGAAAAACAATTACAAATGTTTAATACAAGATACTTCACCCAGTGTCTTCAAACACTACAGCTGTGCACACATTCAAGCAGAGACTGATAGTGTTTTGTAGAAGATGAATGTCCTGGCAGAAAGATGAAGCACCAACTGTTTAGGCTTCTGAAGTCAACTATACATTACAGTTAAATCAGCCTGTAAGGCCCCATAGTGGAATCATTCTTTTAGCAAAGTCATATTTTCCCCTCACAAGGAAAGGAAAAAAAAAAAAAAGAAAAAAGAAAGCACTTCAATATTAGCAGAGCTTCCTTATAAACCACTGTGACAATTTTTGACTCCACTGCGCACTGCAACACAGAATTAGACCCAGAGCTGAACAAACTGTTCTGAGCAGACAGCATATTCACCAGATTTATGACATATGTGGAGTCAGTGCTACAAGTCTCAGTAAAAACCCAGCAGCTATTTTGCAGGGGATAAGGATGAAGGCAGGGAAGAAAGTTTTATCTATCTATATCTAAAGAAAGTTAATTTTCCCCAAACCTTGATGAATGTTCAGTTTATTTTAGTCTCTTTTTCTGTTAAAAATAGCAATTAGTCTCTACATCAAATGGTTCATTTTAGATGTATAGAAGGTTTATCTCTAGCTTTCTCAGTGTATGGAGTTAGAGAGAAGAGCTGTAGGACTGATTGTTTCACTCACCTGTCACAGTTGTTTTATGTTGATGTTACTTTTTTGGGTGTTGCTCTGCTAAACAGGAAAGTCTGCCTAAGTTTCTGGATGTATTTGTTTTTCTTTAGAAATAAGTTTGAAGCTTTTAAAAAAGTTTATTTGAAGATTCCCCTCTAGGGAATGGCAGAACAATCAAAACCTTTTCCATTCTCTCTTCCACTAAAACACCACGTTTGAGCTAGTTGCATTAACTTCAGGTTTTAAAAAAAACTCTAGTTCCTTCCTGACTAAGGTAGAAACACATAAAACACTGGGAGCAAGATTTATTGGCTATTTACAGACTACTTTACATTCCATTTTCTCCTGGCAAATCCAAGTAAAGTAATTGCGTTGGCATGTACATGCACGGCTTTGTTTGCAAAGGGTATGGCCACATATCCCTGTGCAGCTCGTTTGAGCGTTTGGTTTTATTGGCGCACCCTGGCTGTACATTTCCCCTTGTTGTACTAGAGTTGACTGATGAAAAAATCCCAAGACATCCCTGGAGCCTCAGCTAACTGTTGTCCTGACTTGGGTGGAGAGTGTTTCAGGAACTTTGCACAAAATTTAACATTCTGAAACTACTTCACTGCAATGTTCTGACTTCAGATTTATAACTACCATCCTGTATAAAAAAACCTATGACAAAAAAGGAGGTTAAAAAGTTGAAACACTGCATTTTTATGATTTCCTATCACATTTGAAATAAGTTGATGTTTTCCTAGAAAATCCTGGTCTTGCGGATCATTTTCCCATGGAAACCTCTTCTTTCAGAAAGCTTTCTGTTAGCACCAATGGCAGTAAGTTCAGTGTGCAGCTCACACACAGCAATATTTTCTTTGTATGTACACTCATATTTGCCTCTAACTCTCTGCCTCTATATCTAGCTCTGTCCACTTGATAGGCATCCTAAATAAGTGGGTTGGTTATTAGATAGGTAGTCAGGAAAACAAAGTCTTGGTTTTGTCACAGACTTACTGTATGATTTTGGTTGTCATACAGTTCCTTTCAAACCACTGCAAGAGCTATTTATTTAGACCTCAAACTCTTCAGCAAGGGGCCTTTCCTTTGTTGCCCCATAGATTCCTGGCCTATAGGTAGGGACTACAGTCCTGTTTTGGCCTCTCACCACCATTGTCCTACAAATAACTATGTGTATTTCAACTGATCTGCTCCTGGTGTTCTGGTCCTGTCAGCACTTGTGTCTAGACTCACTCCGCTTTAGGTTTCTCATGATATTATTTAGATGATAACTTAGGCTATTTCTTCAGGTGCCCAGGGGGCCAAGAAGGCCAATAGCATCCTGGCTTGTATCAGGAATAGTGTGGCCAGCAGAACCAGGGAAGTGATGTCCCCCTGTACTCGGCACTGGTAAGGCCCTACCTCAAATAATGTGCTCAGTTTTGGGCTCCTTGCTACAGAAAAGACGAAGGCCAATAGCATCCTGGCTTGTATCAGGAATAGTGTGGCCAGCAGAACCAGGGAAGTGATGTCCCCCTGTACTCGGCACTGGTAAGGCCCTACCTCAAATAATGTGCTCAGTTTTGGGCTCCTTGCTACAGAAAAGACATTGAGGTGATGGAGCATGTCCAGAGAAGGACAATGAAGCTAATGAAGGGTCTGGAGCACAAGCCCTATGAAGAGCAGCTGAGAGAACTGGTGGTGTTTAGTTTGGAGAAAAGGAGGCTGAGGGGAGACCTTATCACTGTCTACAACTACCTGAAAGGAGGTTGTAGCCAGATGGGGGGTCAGTCTCTTCTCCCAAGTAACAGGTAATAGGACCAGAGGAAATGGCCTCAAGTTGCACCAGGGGAAGTTTAGACTGGATTTTAGGAAAAACTTCTTCAAAGGTTATCAAGAATTGGAACAGACTGCCCAGGGAAGTGGTGGAGTCACCATCCCTGAAGGTATTTAAAAGACATGTAGATGTGGTGCTGAGGGACATGGTTTAGTGGTGGACTTGGCAGTGCTGGGTTAATGGTTGGACTTGCTGATCTCCAAGGTCTTTCCAATCAAAACACTTTTATGATTCTGCAATTCTGTGATTCTGTGATTCATTTTTTCCCATTTTGACCTGTGACTACATCAGTCTGGTGAGTCTGTGTATTGGTGTCTGTGATGTACAGACTTCTTGCACAGGTATCTCCTCTGTGCAAGCAGCAGCTCCCACATGCAGCAAGTGCTGGAGCACTACAAGGAGAGGGAGTGCTCTCAGGACCAATGGGGCAACAGGGGAATCCACATTCCCTGAGAATTCATAGGTTTTTGTCCCTTTTGTGGCACCTCTGCCAATCCACTATTTTCCCAGCTTCTAGCTTGGCCCCTCATTCAGTTTTTTCTGTAGATACATGTTTGAGTACTTTGCTGCCACTCTTGTGCATAGTGTTCCAGGAACAGGCACTTTCAGGTGCTCTGTAGCACCGCCTGGAGCAGTCATTGAAGAAAAAGCCACGGCACCCAAACGAGCCAGATGTCTGTGCTGCCAACTTCCAGGCAGCCTCTGCATGGAGAAGGGGATTCTGTTATCCCTGGGAAATCACAAACTATTTCAGTGTGAGCACTTCTCAGAGCCCATCTGACAACCTCTCTCAACCTTGATTGCATGCCTTCCCTGCAGCAAATGCAGTGCCTGGTTACATGAAGGAACAAGCAGGTCGGTACAGCACAGTTTCCTACAAATTTGTGCTGCCTAGTTGTCTCTCCTGACATCTAGCAAAGTCTGAGCTCGGATCTTAGCTGTTCCCCGCTGCTGGGGCACTCACAGCGTCACTCTTCTGGGCACAATCTGGTGTCTGATAAAGCCTGAATTAACAGAACAGCCTGCTTCTCAGTTGGGTGCCCACGTAAGCTGCATCTATACTAATAAATTAAACAATACTAAGGAATGTTCCCAGGTACTGGAACTATACCAACTATGCTGTTAAATTGTGAGAATATTGGCTGGCATAGTTTTGACCAGAGAAAACTAGCACTCTCCTAAACAATTCCCATGAACTACTTTGGAGGTAGAAAAGGCCACGGTCCACCAAAATAAACACTTGGACATGGTTACCTTTTGGGGAGTGTAAGAGAGTTTAATAGCATGGAAACCATTTGTTCTGTGCCAATTGGCTTCAGGAGCAGAGAACAGTACGAGGCATGTTTAATTCACTACGGTAGTTGTAGCCATAGTCTATTTTTGCTCCACCCAGTTTCTGATTCTCATAACACTTGTGGGAATATAATGTCTTTGAAATGACCCTGGTTTTGTTATATTGGATTGAACTGATGGGTAGAAAGGTGTGCACCCACATCCCATAACACCTACTCACCAACATATGCACACGTCCATACACAGTTACATATGTAATGTATGCATACATATACACCTCTACATGCACATACTTAAATACATACATGCATTTTAAGAATTGGAACATGTAAATTTCATTCCTTTACTATAAAGTCTTGCAAAAGCTTACAAAATCCTATAGGTTGTTGTAAAGTCACAAGGGTAGTGATTGACAATATTTCAGATGAGTCTTTGTCCTTTTTTAAAGTAGGAGATGAGGTTTCTTTCCTGGAATGAGCTGGACTCTTCTATTTAACAAATTTTTAAATCATCCCAGACATTACTTGGACATGATGAAACCCTCGGTTCCCTAACTGTAGGATGTCAGAGTCTTATCTTGTGCTGTTTGGAGCTGGAGAAGCCATTTCTGTGAATGCTTTTGGGCTAACCACCTGTGTCAGGGTCCCTGGAGGATCTGAGCACCTGGTCTGGGTGGTGCAGTGCCCTGTCTAGCCCTGTACATCCTTGGGCAGAGAGCTTTACACTGTCAAGTGATTCACCAGAAGCCAGGAGGAGCCCAGGGCAATATCATATGCCTCATTTATGTTGTGCAAGTTCACACAGAGCTGTAAAAATAACAGGAGAAGATTTTCAGACCCCAAACTAGGCATGGATGCTATAGAATCACAGAATGGATAGAGTTAGAAGAGACATTAAAGACCATCTAGTTCCAACCCCCCTGCCATGGGCAGGGACACTTCCCACCAGACCAGGTTGCTCAAAGCCCCATCCAACCTGGCCTTGAACACCTCCAGGGATGGGGCACCCACAGCTTCTCTGGGCAACCTGGGCCAATGTCTCACCACCCTCACAGTAAAAAAATTTCTTCCTAATATCTAATTTAAATCTCCCCTCTTTCAGTTTAAAACCACTACCCCTTGCCCTGTCACTACACTCCCTGATAAAGAGTTCCCTGGAGACAAAACTTTACAACAGAAATTCCAAAGAGATAAGCAAGCTAAACGGGTTGAAACTCAGTTGACCCATTTACCCTGACTAGATCTTTCTCTGTGTCAGTTGTATCAGGAATTGTTCTGAGAATCCTGATTTGGTTTGGTGGTCACCAGTTTTACAAGCTCACACTTGGTTATGTTAAGCTCACTGAAGTCAAAGACTCCTCAGTCAGCTTGTGTGCATATGATCACTCTGCAAAATCCAAGTCTTTCTGTGGCTTTTGGAGCTCCTCAGAGCCTGCATCGAGGATAAACCTGGACCAAAATTGAGGGAAAGATTTCTCAGATTTGGTTTGGATTGCTGAAACTCATCAGGCTGCAGTGAGGATTTTGTCCCTGAGCCCTTTTTGTGAAAACAAGAAGCAATAATCTGCACTGTGAATATAATATAATTGATTTCTCCACTTACTGTTTTTGTAAGCAAATCAAGCTTTTTAAGGCAAGTTAATGATAACCTTTCCTCTACAGGACTCAGCCCTGAAGACACCAAGTTGGAACAGATGGGTAATACACTGGTATTTTGCAATATGTTCAGAGAAAAAGCTGCACCCAGAAATTAAAATAAGGCTTTAGGTGCCAAATAGCATGGAAGGGTGGTTTATTTTTTTTTTTGGTTTTTTTTTTTTTTAAGCATATGTTCTCGTAAGCAAGCAGAAGAATTCCGGCAGCAGCCTGGAGGGGAGAAACGCCGGCTGTCAGGCAATTCCTCTGACATGCAAAAGCCAGTGATTTACCACGTGAGCAGCACCGAGTGAACTTCCGAAGGCCTGAAGCCCCTGAGATGCTTTGCATATCTCTCGCAGTGCCAAACTGCAGCTCCAAACCCTGGGTAAAACATCTGCCACACAAGATGAATGCTTGAGGTCACCCGGAAAAAGGCAAATGAAGACAATTGCTCTTTTTCGCTTCATTACCAGGAGGCCTAAAAGTCACCATTCTCCCTTTTTTCCGTTTAAAAAGTCTTGTGTTTGGGGGATTATTTTTTTTATTTCTTTTGATTTGTCTATGATAACAAGTCTTATTTAAGCAATGGATGGTGATTTCTGAGCTTTTAGTTTCTAAGATGGCGATTTGACTGTTTTACAGAATTCCCTTTTCCCAGCATTTGGTCAGGTATCTGAATTAAACATGAATACTTTTTTGTGAATTAATAAACATTGGAACAGGTCTTTATTATTTGTTCTTCTGTTCTTGAATCTTTTATGAAATGCTGTGTAGACAAGTTTATAATCTTTGTTATCCAGACAAGATGTGCAATGTAAAATCAAGCTGATGTGTTCAAGGAGAAGAACAACATTTTCACTTGTTTTCAAACATAGGTTTTTTTAAGAAAGCAGAATACAAGTTGAAACTATTTATACTTTTTCAAAGGTCACAATTTTTTAAAGCTGATGAAAAAATGACTGGAAAAAAACCTGGTTGAGACAAAAATAAAAAACTGGATTTCATGCACCTGCTTGAACTTCATATGATCTAGATTAATACAAGCGGTTTCTGGAAAAGAAAATAGTGACAGTTACATCTTTTGAACCTATCAACTAAAGAGGGGATAAAGGAACAGTAGTAGTTACAAATTATCAGACTTTCTAAAGGTCTCAGTTGGATCTTTGCAGGAGACATTTTTAAGAATTAAAATAGTCACCTGTAGGATGTCAGGCTCTTTCATGAATTTGGAACTCTCAAAGAAGCTGGAAACAAAGAATAGACTTCTTTTTTCCAGTACAGCACAGACTTAAGCACTAGGTAGCCTAAACGACTACAGTACACTCATGATATTTGTTAGGTATATTGAAAATTTGAAAGAAGCAGCCGGCAGTGATCAGTGAAGTAGCAAACCTGGAAGGTTATGCAAGTATTTACATAAGTTGTGTTACTAGCCAGCACCAAAGAGCTTTATAGGGATGTAGTAAAACCAGGTGAGTGGTCATTATGATGGCCAAAGAGTTTCTGTGCTTTAGCAAATGCAAAGTTAATGTGCTTTGGAAGAAATAATTTAAACTGTGTGCTGTGAGGTTCTTATGCATTCAGGAATGAGATTTTTATGATCTTAGACTCTAGAAATGATTGTGAGAATGACTGCAGAATCTCTGACTTTGCAGATGTTTAAGATCATAAATGAGAAGTATCGCTCAAAAATTACCTGATCCCAGTTCAAAGCTTGGGGAGGGACTAGGTGATCTGCCTAGGTCCCTTCTTAATAAAGTATAATTAGGCAGGTCAATGTAAATATTTGCTGTATAAACAGCAGCATTCAGAAGAGTAATTCAGTATGTTGTGTATATGTATTTGAATAAATACATACATATATCTATACTTACCTGCAAGGACACCCAGGCACACACCTCAGCACACTATTGCTTTGTCCTAACCAAGTCCTTGTAGCTCATGTGCAAAGGTACTTTGTGCAGAACTACCTTTTCTGGGAAACATAATCACCAAGTCTCCTAACCTGCCCAAAATGTGGCAAAACTTTTAACTCCAGCTTATTTCTGGCCAAAGTATGTTCTGCAGTGTCTGTCCTCACTCACAATAAACTCTCTGGATTACATCAACCTCAGCATAGTTGTCCTCTGCTGAAATGCCTCTGCAGAGCATCAGCAGAGCAAGGGGTAAAGAAAAAGTGGTTCATTTTAGCCTGCCTTTACTATTGGGCGTTCTCACAGGAGGAGAATTCCCAAATAGTTCATGACTTTCATGAGAGTAACAATGATATTTGTAACATTATAAACAACACAAAATTTATGAAGTTGTCTCTTACCTGGACCTTTTATTATGCTACAAATAGGGGTCAAATTGTTAAGTCTCTATCTATATCCATAATTTTGCTTATTACATATGTGACGTTCACAGTCATGTGCACATATTTGTGGGGGTTTCTGTTCCAGCTATGTTAGAAGTGCCGATATGCAAAGAGACACAGTTCTTGCATGACTTAGAAAGCAAGACAAGCAAATCCTAATATATGCACATAAATAATTACATACTATTCCAAGATTACCAGTATTTTCAGATTTTATTAAGAAATAAGCCCGCTCATCAAAGTTGGTGGTATAGGTCAGCGTTTCCACTTCTATTAACTCTGATATAGCTCTGCCAACATTAGTCAAGTTGCTCGACTCTGTACCAGCTGAGTAGTTGGCTTTTAGACATGTATTTGTTTTCCTACCTTGACCTGAAGCTGTTAGGAAAAAGACTAATCCTAGAAATAGTTATTCCTGAAGTGGGAATTTTTCTATATTCCCCTTGCTTTGTCCATCAGTTACGTGCTTTTTTTCTTTGTAAGGAGAAAGCTTCAGGCTTTTATAGAAACCTCATTACTAAGTTATTAAGTGTGTGAAACCTTGTTCCTAAAGCAGCACTGACTTGATAAAAGCATAGATGAACTCCATCAACTAAAGGAAAAAATAAAAGACTAAAGACTAGGAAAACATAAAGGACATTGATCAAGACTTCCATAACTTTCCTTAAATGCATGAACTGCTCCAAAATATTTTGAATGTTGGTAGAAAGATATCAGAAGTATTTTGTTGCCGTCTGTGTGTTTTAGCATTTTGATGGATACCTCTGCTATGATGTCTGGTGTATACTGTGGATTATTATTGTAGATTGTGCTGGAACTGGACTGGAGCAGCAGCATTAGACAGCTTTCATGTGCGGCACTCTGGCTTGTAGCCACTTGCAGCATGCAAAATTAGGAGAAAAAGAGGTTGATTCTTCACTAGGTTGACCATTCCCTGATCTCTTCATGAGGGTAAGTCATGCGCTGTTCATTGGTTTTGACTTGTGGAACAAACACTGAAGCCCTGCTGAAGAAAAATCCCATGATTCTTGCTGTGATATACTGGCATCATGCCCTCATTTCTATTTTCTTGCCAGTATTTTTATTTCTTCTCTTGTTGTAGCTACAACCACAGTTCAAGAAACTGGACCATGCCCAGAGCAGCTTTCAAAGACTACAGGTGAGTGAGTGCAGAAAAATCTCCCACAGAAATCATGGGGTTAGGAAAGGTGAGGACTGTGGCATGGATTTATGGTTTTGAAAAGCACAGAATAATCTGATTTTCATGGTGTATAGCCCTACCCTTAAATTTAGTGCCCAGAGGTGTTTTCTGGCCATTAGAACTTTTTTGTTGTTACTGTTAAATTGTTAGAATGGCCCCTGGCATGATTTGCCCCAAAATTGCCAACTCCCAAACAAGTCTTGCACACAATTTGGATGTTAGCACAGGCCAGGGGTCACTCCCAGCAGACAGTTTGCGTGTAGCCACCGTAGATTGGTATGGAAGGGAATTTAACAGTATGGACACAGACTCCCCAATAGCAGGAGGAATTGGTGCTCAAGAATGGCCCTAGACATAACTGTGGAGTGCAGCGACTTACGTTCAACCTACATTATTGGCCAATATCTTTGTTGTACTGGTTATTTTACATAGAATTTAATGAACTTTGAGTGAGGATCAATCAGCTGTATGTCTATGCAGACAAACCAAAAGCCTCCAGAAACTCACTGAGTATCTATATAATCTCTTTCTCAGCATCGTACCTTCATAATCTCCACCAGTTTATTTCAAAACTTCCTTCTATTGGGACAGGGGCTGACAGCAGAAAAGAATTACAGAGTAGTTCTTAGACAAAGCACCACAGGGCTGTTTGCTCCTGATTTTCATAGGGGAACTCGTGACCTGGCTCAGAAGCATCTCAGCTCTTCACCTCCATGCTCTTAATTTCAAATTTTCCATTCTAGTTGGTTTGAAATGAGAATATGTTAATGGCTACTCACCCAGACAACTGTTTTTTCTTTTTTTTTTTTTTCCTAAGCTGAACTGAACTACCCCTTTAAAAAAAAAAAAAATCTCAGGAGTTTATCAGAGGATATACAAGCTGGGAATATGATTTTTTTTCTTTTCTGGAAGTTTTCTTTTTAAGGCAAAAAAACCCACGACTCTATGAGTCCTCTCTTTTTTATGTGCATGCTACGAAATGGGACAATAACCAGACCTTAAATCAAAAAATCACCAGTCTTCAATACATTGCCATTTTATATTCACTAGGAATGAGTTACTACTTTCTAATAACTTACTCCTCAAAGAAACAACAAAAGAAATAACAAGTGACCTGCTCAGTGCCTCCTTATACTTAAAATCCACTGGTCCTCCCTAGAAACAATAATCAATTTTGTTACAATTTTTGAATAATAAAATAATCCTAACTCCCTCTTTATAACTTCCTTCCATTGGGAAAATAAATTATTGCTTCTCATTGCTTCAGATTCCTGTTTCATTTCTGGTAATCTTGCCTGTTTAAAGGTGCCAGACAATCTTCAGAAGAAAACCTGTAGGACATTTGATTAAACATCTTTGTTTATTTGGATAAGAAAGTAATTGCATAAGGCAGATTGATCAGACGATGTAAATAAAGGTCTTTCTATTCACTTGAGCAGTATCTTCACAGACCAGCACACTGTTGTCTTGGCTTTTACACAGTTTAAGGACAAAATTACAAAGCAAGTGCATATCGCATATTTCTGAATGTTGAATCTCAGGTTGCTGGTCCGACAGTACAACTCTAGTTCCAAATCACATCTGTTTACTTACTATGCTCCAGCCCTGAACTGCGACAAGACAGTCTGGAAAATAATTTGTGCGACTCCAAATGTTTTAGATTTACTGTGGTCTGCCAGAAAACTGACAGGACAAGTTAAAGATAAAAAATGGTAACTTAACACAGACATCGCTGCTGTCCTTGAAGAGATGTCTGCCAAATTATTTCCACTGAAAAACAAAGTCACAATATATAATGCTTCACTTTTCCATAGGGCAAAGGAGTCTGCACTACAAACCTTGAAGAGAAGAGTCTCATGACACGCAGACAAGGTAAGGAACTTATGGGAAAGTGAGTCCAGGTGTGATGGAGATAGAGGTGCAGCCAGAAGTTCATCCCAAGCTGGGAAAGGAACTGCAAGTCCTAACTCTCCGTTTCTAGCTCTGGGCATTCCTCTTTCAATTGGGTAACCTGAGGAGAGTTCAGTTATTCACCACAACTCTGATGAGATCAGAGGAGCAACCTAATTCAGCTGGGAAAAAGAACTGTGAGGAATCTCGAAAAGAGCCTTCCAAAGAAGTGCAAAACGACCCCTCCCTATTTGTTTCTCCAAACTGACCTTTTTTTTTTTTTGAAAAATGCTGGGTTTCATTTTTGCAAATGGCATAATGCTTTACAGGGACTATTAGACTTGGCATAAATGTCATCTGTAGAAGTTTTTGGGTTGACCATGAAGTTTCAGGTATGGATGAGATGAAGGGAGAGGACAGATTTTCACCCAAGATAGTTTGGCAGATGTAAATTTATGTCAGGGCTTTGAACCCAGATTTCCTCTTTAAGGAGGAGCTTGATTATCCCAAAGATCCTATTGCTTGGACTCCTTCTCTTCCTTGAATTAATTCTCTTGAACTCTTTCTTTTGCATAATCATTTCAAAAGTCTGATTCCACATCACAAAAGAAAGGCTAAAACTATAAAAAAAAAAGACTAGGAGAAACTTTTTTTTTTTGACATTAATATTAACCAAGGATGGAACCAAGTTTCCACCTCTATTGACTGGACCACATAAAAGGTTTTGACTTTGTTTCTGCCTCCCAGCTAGCAGACCTCTTAATGTAAGCAGGAATGCTTTTTTATTTACTGCTTCAAAAGATCTTATGCAAAGGTACAAGGGGTCCAAACAAACAACAGAGTATTTCCTACGTGCAGTGAAAATGCTCTATTTCTAACTCACCGCAGCATCAATACACTCTCCTGGTCATTCCCCCACTGCTTCTTAGTTATCTTTTAGATTGTCTGCTCTTATTATGCTTTCGGCAGTTTTGCCAGACATCTCTTGTTTTAGTGGTTTCACAGGCCCCGTCAGGTTGCTGTATTCGTGAATAAGCAACTACGTAGTGAGATGTGCTAATGGAAGATGGGTTTAAAGAGTGTGTTCACCGTCCCTGTATGAGATATCACAGAAGCAGCTGGTATGTGGGCAGGAAGATGCACCAGTCATAAAGAATTCTTATAATTTCTTTTCTCAGGCAGCCAGAGAATCACAATTTTCAAATAAAAATCGCATTAGTACTGAAATCATCACATACCTATGCATTTTTGATGATCTGTTAATTCATATCATATAGTCTAAACTCTTCCTTATTAGCTAAATTGTTCATTTCACATGCTGTAATGCATCTCAGCCCACCACTTAATAAATTAACCACAGGTTATGATGTCAGTGAAATTCTTGTTTCCAAAAGACTTTCAAAGGTGATTTAAAAAATGCACTCAGGTCCTGGCAGGAATTCATGGATTTTAAATAGCATCACACAGACTTGATAGGAGAGTCTGAACAAGTGAAGTTTGGGTGAAAAGATGTGAAGCTCAGTCAAGTAAGACAGATACAAGTCCCAACTGTATCAGGTTCAGACTGCAAAGGATGTCTCCATTCCCGGACCATGGTACTATGTTGTGGCTTCTGCTCTATCATGTTACACTCATTTTTTAGTCCTGCTAACTAAGCAGAACTTTAGTTCTGTTCCTACCTTCCAAGAGCATGTGTCTAGATGAGCTGTGTCTTCAGATTAGAATAAATAAGTGCGTCTTGTTATTTCCAACTTGCAATGAACTTTATGTACTACCTGCAGCTGTTGGAGTCCCTTTCAAATTCTGTCAAGCAAGATCCTGAGGAAGGCAGGAGCCTTGAGAAGTTATTCTATTCTCACTTGTGTTTCCATAAAGGGAAAAAATTATGTTTCCTCACTTTCCACATTGTTCTTCTTATAGTCTGTCCTTGTCATATTTAAGTGTTTCACAATCAATTCTCACTTAAGGTAATGCAACTATCTTCTGTAAGCATCTGCTTCTCTCCTTTGTTTTAAAACGGCTGATGGAAACACAAATGATGAACTTAGACCAGATGCTCTTCTTTTAGATGGTTAAAATGAGCTGAAATCAGTCCTTCATTTATTGTCTGAATCTAAGTTTCTGTCCCTTTCCTCCCCTTTACAGAGTTCACCTCCCAAGCCATTAAAAGACAATTCAATTAATGATATTCATTGTTAGTGCTTAGTCTAGTATTACAGTGGGAGGAATTTTGTGCCAGAGTTGAAGGAGAAATGCAAGGGTTCTATATGACGTCGATTTTACTCAGCAACTGATGGGGCTTTGCTTAGCAGAGATGATGCATAACTGAAATTGTCCCTAAAACTGTGGAGCTTCTGTATACTTCTCTGCATCCCTTTAAGTTGGCCAGCATTATGGGGGTGACCCCCTGTTCTTTTGTGTTACAATGTAACTTGACAAGGGGCAGGACTTCTTGCCATATTGTCTTGTTCTGTGGTTGATTAAGTCATTATTCGGTCTGTAATTGACTATGGACAATGATGGGAAAAGGTGGAATAAATAATTATATCATCCAAAGATCTAACATTTGAGAATCTTACACCAGTGAGGAATTTTAAGCATCCCTGCCATCAGGCACATGGTGGTGGTGCACATTAAGTGTTCTGTGAAGCCTTCTCACCTCAGGACCTATCCTTTGTAGTGACTGGAGCCTGGGAAGTACAGAGGATGGACATCTAGGCTAAAATATGTTGCACGTATTCTCAGCAAGTCTGAGCACTCCAGTTGGAGATGACTCCAGAAAGTCAACTTTCTGGATAGGTTCCAACTTTTAAGAAGAAGTGCACGATCACTGATTGGAAGTGGAAATACAAAGGCAGGAGAGAATGTGAAATTAAGGGATTACAAATTTTGAAAACAGTTGCAGGAGTTCTCCCTGCTATTTGCCAGCACCTAAGCAATATGTATCCTTGCTAGGGTTTGATCTAATGCACATTAATGTCAGTACCTAGCTTTCCAGAGCCTTGAGTTAGAATCACCGAATCATAGGTTGGAAAAGATGTTTAAGATCATCAAGTCCAACCATAAACTTTCCACTGCCACGTCCACCACTAAACCGTGTCCCTAAGTGCCACGTCTACATGTCTTTTAAATACCTCCAGGGGTGGTGATTCCACCACTTCCCTGGGAAACCTGTTCCAATGTCTGACAACCCTTTCAGTGAATTAGATTGTTTCTGAGCAGAATATAACATTAAAAATCCTGTGCCAAGTAATGAGCACCCTTAGAGTGCCATTCTCCAAAGCAGTAGTCTTGCAAGTAAAGCCTGCACACAGAAATTGCTCCCTTGGGCCATAAACAGGGAATAAATGGACAACAGATTGGTAGCAGATGTAAAAACCTGTGTGAAGCCAGTATCAGTTTGATGTTTCATTGGATCCTGTCCTGGTAATTGCATTAGTAGGCATTTTAGGATGATGGAATATGCATTTTTCAGTGGCAGAACTCTTGTCTTCAGAGCAATTTGCCTGTCTGTGTCCCTTCCAGCCCAGCTAGTAGTGCAAACAGAGCGAGATAGGTTTACTGAATGAATGTGTTCCTCATCGGCTTCACAAGTTGCAAGTGGATGCAGTAAATATGCTTTAATTGCATATTGTGTTTCAATTATTGCTGTAAAGCCATTTAGAGCAAATATAGTATCGCTGTGCTGAAAGCCTCCAAACTGTGTTTGCCCAATGGCAGTGGCAGCCAACTGTATTTCATTAACTACTAACACTCAGCACATTTGCTCACTGTTTTGACTCTGCTGTTTGTTCCTGCCTTGATCGCTTGCTTGCTATGAACTTTGGGATCAAACTGGAAATGAGATCCAAACTTCGCAGCTTTGTACCTTTGTTACTGACAATAACACAGAAAATAACATCATTATGGTATCGGCTGAGGAAAAACAAATACCTTTGAGATCACTCCTTTCCAGGTGTGATCACAAATGCAGGGAATGGACAGAATGGAGAATACTCATTGAGTAGCTCCTACTGTGTTTTATGGAGATGCTGAGCCAGAGATATAAATCCAAACCAGTACATGATACAGCTCATTGTCATCCACACGAAGGAAGGACCTTTGCACTGAGCTGTGAAAATTGGGGAAGGCAGGAGGAAAAATGGGCTTTTGGCTCTTCCAAGTGCCCCATTTCATCCTGTATATCACAGTTCTTATCAATCCCAAATATTAGTCTTACTGACCCACTTACAGTCTATGAATTGATGGGACAGACGAGAATCAAGACAGTATTACCTTCCCCTCTCCTTTGGAGCACTTAGGGTACAATAAAATCAGTAATTCTGGTCAAATGCTTAATCTCATACATTGGCTGGTAGCCCAAAAAAAGTTTCTTTAAGTGCCTGTCTTGACACCACAGTAATTTCCATGCACAGCATGGATGTTCCCTCTGCCTCTGTGTCACTTCTCACCCAAGGTGACACTATCCAGCAAGTCTACACCATGGCCAGTTGGGAGGCATGCCTAGAGAGGCAATGAAGTGGAGTCAGAATGGCTCTCAGCAATATAAAACTTCTCACAGCCTTTCTTAAGTTCTGTCTAAGGCATGGCTTTACATCTAAAAAATGTGTGTATGAGTGGCTCAATTATATATAAACCAGATGGCTTATATTTTCATAGTCTAAAATTATACCACTCCCCAAAAGAGTCTGAGAAATAGAAAGAAATAGATTTTGAGGAGCTGTACTGGTAATTCATTTGTCACTAAAAATAAAATAGAAATTAGACACAAGGATTGCTATTACATTTGAAATGAAGTAGAGAATTTTTGCCAAAGCTTTCACTGAGGATTTGCTTATTTTCTTGTCATTCCTATAACTCGATTGAGTTTCCAGAGCATCACTGATGTAATTTTTTATTGAAGATGTGCCAACTAGCTCTACAGTCATTGGGACAGTGGGGAATTCTGAGCATTCACCAGCAGCCTGGAGTCTAAACACTCTTGTTTTCTGTGTGTGTTCGCCTGATAAATTCAAAGCAGACACAGTCTGTCTGATTTTCCCAAGCAGGCCCCTGTATATGAGAACCAGAAAGCAAAACGAACCCCAAGCAGGGAGCAGACCTTGTCTGGAGAACTTTCATATGACTCCAGATTAGAGGCTTGTTTATCTGGGGTTGGTTTTTTTTTGGTTGGAACAGCTGTCTGATGTGGAACTTGCCCCTCCTGCAGCAGAGATCATGCCATGATACGAAATAAAACCAAACAAAAGCAAATAATAAAGGAGAGAAAGAAAATTCTTTGGAAACCAGGGTAAAGAATAAAGGGGAGTTAATTTCAAAGCTATGTAAAGTCATTTGCATGGGCTACAATTTGGTTAAACATGTTTGCTGGTTCCACAGAGTGTTCAGCTCCACTAACTGATAGCTCTGCGTGATAGCATGAATAGCTTTCAACATTGCATTTAAGGTACTTATTTATTCAGAGAATCCAGACCCTTCTGTTTTCACCCAGTTTTCATTCCACCTCTATCCAGAGAATTCTCTCTGGTGATCTCTTTTAGCCTGATCTCTTTTAACAGCATTACACTAGATTAAGAATCCAACCAAATTCACAATTTAGATATTTAATTCATATGTTTGCAAAAATCCACCAATGAAAACAAAGAAGAACAAATCTGTCCCCAACACCACTTCCAAAAGGGAGAAATGGCCAAAATTAAGAAGTCAAAAAATTGACTATCAGACAGTGTTGCAGATCACCTTTGAAAAGGTCCATCTGTGCTTGACCTGCTCCCAAAACATAGGACACCAGACCTTGGACCATGGATGTCTTCATCCAATCAGCTGAGCTGGAACCTCATCTCTGAGGGAGCATAAAAAAAAGTGAACTGGCATGGGTACAATTAGCTTGGGCCTCTTCAGAGCACAAGCAGGGAAGCTGAAGGTCGATAAAAATGATGAGCTCTTCTTCTCTGTGCCTGCAGTAGAGCAAAAATGTTTCCATCTGAATGTTTCTAAGGGATTTGAAAAATCTCATTTCAAATCATGTAGGTGACAGGACTTTTCCCAGTTCCTTGAAAATGGGTATAATTTAATTCTGTGAAGCACCTTGAGGCTTGTGAGGGGTATGTGTAGGTATTAATAATGATAATAATGCTAGACTTATGTAAATTTTAACCTTTCAGGCAGTACCTTTTCAAAGCCTTTTTTCTTCTTCTGCAAAGTGACCTCTTTGGAAATTTTAATGAAATAAGCATATGCAATAGCTAAAATAATTTGGTTTAGAGTTTTGGATTAATCTGGAATTCCTGGAGGGATAGTTATGGGCCAAATTCAGTAGTCCATGTACAGACAAAACTCCTACAGATTGAAAGGACCTTGGGGTAAAGAGACAAACAGTGCTGGTTAAAGTTTGCTTTAGCATCAGAGTTCACTCAGACAGTGACTACGACCACTTCTTTTTGTGAATATTTGCTACAGTGAGGTCTCATTCACAGAAATACAAAGAAGGCATGAAAGATACTTGCAGGTGTGTGTTGGAGGGTAGTGTATGTGCTACAACATTTACAGTAGAAATTTTCACATGACTTCCTTGAAGGTGTAGGGTAGACATGAAAAAATTCACTGAGGGAATGCATGCAACGTCATGGTGCTTATAAGCCCAAGCCACTGGAGATTTTGTCTAGACAACAGGAGCTGGGAAAAATTCCCAGATCCTGGATGAAAAAGTGTTTTTCAAGACTTCATGTTGGGATGAGATGTAGGCACTTGCAAACTTGTCATCCCTCTCACGAAGCTTAGTTCCCGTGTGAAGGGAATCATGCAGGCTAGAAGGGGCACACAAGCTCTATCTTCCCCAAGTAAATGTTCCCAGCACTAGTAGCACAAAACAATTTCCAGGGAGTCTCTAAAGTAAAGAATGTTACTTGAAACTTTTCATTAGAAGTGCACATTCATAAAAATTAAAGGGATTATTACAAAAAAACACACCAACAGAAAAAAGAAGAAAAAAACCAAAAACCCACCATGCTAAAATAATTAGTTCATTGTTTTTCCAACTGCAATACAGAATTAGTCTTGAACCACCTCTGCTCTGAGGAAGATGGATGCAAAGTCTCTGAGTTTTCCCTCTCAGGATACCCTCATGGATTTGCTTTTGTTTCACCCACAGAAGACTGTTTTTTCCCAACAGTCTCTATGGAGATGCCTGTGATGGCTAAGCATAAGCCTGGCAGATTTCCCAGGAATTGTCAGGAGTAAATGCCAAGCAGAACAGCTGGGCTTTTACCTGTGCTGTGAGCACAGGAGCCCTGAGCCCCACGCCTGCGCACGGCTGCTCCCCACCAGAGCATCACAACAGAGGGGGCAGCTCTGCTCTGCCTCTGGGTAAGAGCACTGGGACAGGCATAAAGTGGGACACACTTTAAAAGAAATATTTCCTCCCATGGAGAGAATAGTTTCAGTGTCCAACAGTGCCAATAAATATCACTTGAAAGAAAAAACTCAATTCAATGAAATTTGTAATAGTTTTTCACTATTTTTCAGTAGCTGGACTATGCTCTGTATTTACATCCCAAATAAATTTTATTGCCTTACTTCTTACGTATTTCATTGTTACTTTTCCTAAAATTTTGTCTGTCTCCAGTGAAAACAACCATCTTATTCTGAGTCTAAGCAGCTAAAAGATGATTGCAGAGACTCTAATTCACAGAGTAAACCAAACAACTTTAATGAGTTGACAATGAGCACTATATGCATACACATAGAACCAATGTTTGCACAAACACACTGCTTACAGGGCTTTTTTATCAGACTCTCCTATCTATACTAGACAACAAAGCACAATCCTTCATTAAATATGCAGTTATTGGAAAGCATGCACTAAAAGAAACAGATTGTAAATGTAATTAAAGTAATCAGACTAATTCATTAAGAACACTTTTTTTTTTCTCTCCTCGAATTTTTATTTTTTACTGGTAATGAAGCAAATCTCTCAAAAGAATTCAGCAGAAAAAACAGACACATTATGTAAAAGACAAAACTCCCATGGGCTTTTAATTGTGTTGTGTTGTATTATTGGTTTTAATGTTGATGTTTTGAAAGCCACAGTCCTGTTCCTTATGTGCAACCCAATACAGCTAACACTGGGCCCCTGCTTTTGCTCTCATTCTTCCAAATATGTAACTATCATAGTCACTGATATTCATTTCAATATCTTTTCTGATGTTAGATTCCAGATTTCCTCTTTCTCAGCAACTGTGAAGTAGCAATCCATCAACTCCCACAGACTCCTGTTCCACACACTATTGCCTCTGTACTGTGACTTCCTATAGCAGTTCCTTCTATTCTTCCCACTCTGTTACAGCCCTGGCTTACCTCAGATATTTCTTCACTGTTTTGATTTCTCTTTCAGAGATCTTGATGTTGCCTAAATCACGGGTTAGAATTTCATCTCCACAATTCTACTCAAACAGTTCACCTCTTACCTGTTTGTTTAAACAAACACCTATCTTATTTGCTTTTAGAATTTTTCCACCTTTAATATGTAGTGAAATAGGTGTATTTTGGACTCTCTTATCCAGGTTGTTTCCTGCATTGATGTGATTGTGCAATTTTGGGATAGGAAGCACACTCTAAATTGAATAATTCGGGCTTGTGCTGAGGTATCTCTGTGTGCATTTGAGACGATCCTGACTTGGGACTTTATCTGCCTTTTCTGGGATGTAGGATGATTCGAAGTGGAGATAAAGAAGGAAGGCAGGCCAGGGATGTAGTCCATCAGAGCAGGTGGGGTTACAAAGCCTGGTCCTGCCTCTAGTTGTATAACTATTTGGTAACCATCTCACCTAATCCCCTGTTTCTGGTGGTGTATTCTCCTCTCTGTCTTCTGCAAAAGCTTCTTCATGTTCACTTCATTCTCCCTTTCTCACATCATCTCTCCTTCTCTGTTTTCTTTTTTCTTTGGACATTTTGTTCATTGACTTAACATCTCTTAATTCAGAAGTCACCCTAAGCTTGGGCGAAATTTTTGTAAATCAGTGTGACTCTGCTGGAGTCAGTAGTGCTGTTGTTGTTCTCAGCAAAGGGCCTGGCTTTTTTTTTTATTTTATTCCCCTTGAAGGATTTATCTGTCTCTCAGATTACTCACAGTAACTAACCTTTTACACAGGAGAAATATGTCTAAGATCCTGAGGAAAGGGAATACCTTAATCTGTTCCCCGTCTTTAAAATGCTTGGAGAATACCACAGCTTAAAAATTCTGATTTCCTTATTTATCTGCCATTTCATCTGTCTTGCTTTGGGCTACTATCTGTTGGTGAAGGACAAACATTTAGCTACTCAGTTACTACAGTTATGGATTGCCTTTAGCCTGAATGCTTAGCAGTGATTTCAGCCTTTTCAGATCCTCTAAGAATGTCCTTTCTCTTTTAACTCCCTGTATCATTCTTTGCCTATATTGGTGCAGTTGTCATAGTCATTGCATCATCCTTGCATGCTTCAGTTCCTAAAAACCCATAGGAAGCAAAATAAATAAAACTGGCGGAATAAAAATAGTGCACAATGACATCTGCCAGATGCTACAAAGAGGTGTTGGGGAAAATTGACTGTATAAGTCAAAATGAAAAAAATATGATGCCAATATAGTTGCATGAAGTCTTTTCTAAAAAAGATCAGATTTTATTTTAGCTTTAATGATGGTTAATACCAGAACTTCTAAAGGAACTGATAATGGTTTTCTGCAACACTTCATAAAATTCAGACAAAATTAATAGGTTGCTACTGTATAGTTCTGTCTCTTACGTGTATCTCTTAGTTTAGCTAGAAGTTCTAGCCTTGGAAGGAGGAAATTATAATACGTATGCACATGTATTTCAAGCAAACAAGATAATTGTGACATATATTTTATCCTTTTATTTAGGAAAAAAAAAAAAAGTTGTTCTGCTCTCTCCTCTCTATCAAGAGGAGCTTTCAGATGTATTTTTTTAATATATATACTTAGATATATGCATAAAGGTAGTATCTGGCAGAAGAAATGTAGCGAATTACCTCATTTTTAAGCTATTTGTGACTCAGACTTTTGCTATTAAAGTTTTATTTTGTTCTTTTTGTTTCTTGTATAGCTGTTACTCCTTGTCTGGGGCTCTTAGGAGTGACTGCAGTATAAATACAACGTAATAATAATAAAGTAACAATAATAATAATTTTCTTTAGTGCCTGATGAGGTTTTTGTTGGTTTATAAATCATGGGAGGCCTCTAATCAAAGGCCCTAACAAATGAAACTCATTATGTCATTTAAAGATATGCTGCCTTGATTCTACAAATATAACACTTGGTGTTTGGGGTTTTTTTCTCAAACCCATTAAGCTGTCATATGTGTTTTCTGCCTTTCTGTGTTGCTTGTCAAACTTTTTGTGTATCTCTATCTTGGGGACCAGCAACAATGAGAACGGAAACACAGGAAAAAGGGCTGGCAGTTTAATGAGGCCTGGATAACATATGCCCTGCCAAGGGGATCTCATGCATTTTCATCTGAGTCCGTCCTTCCCCTGCCTGCCCTGAGGTCAGGGAGATGATATGAGCATGCTTCAGTTGTGAACACATTGTCAAGGGAAGAATGGACCCAAAAAGTGGCATAAGCAGGGCAAGAAATGAATATACCTATAAATTTACATATTAACCCCTGGAGGGTGGGGTGGGGTTGAAAAGCTTTATAAATTGGAAGGACCAAACATCATCAATTCTTGCCCGCCCCACCTCTGAAGAGTAGTGCTGGGATTGAACTTTTCACTACACACCAGAGATTTATTCCAGAGGGAACGAGTTAGTTTACTCAAGAATGAATTAATGTATGTTTAGTGTAGGTGGTGAGGATGCCAAGACCTAAGATTGAACCAGTCAGATAAAATACTTGACAGAAATAGGCACACCCTGTGAACTATGTGTTTTCCACCTGTGTTGGTGCTTTAGTCTGGCTATGGAGATGCTCCTCCAATACAAAAGATCTGCTTCAAACCTGTCAGTAGCAATCTTTCAGTTAAATCCAGTGATCACCATATTTGGATCCAGGCATTGGGCTGTAGCTTAACTTCCAGATTAAGAAACACAAGTCCCAGTCCAGGTGCTTGTGTGATTCATTCACTGAGTACACAAGGAATCCTTAAATATGGCTTGCCTTGCAGAATATTTCTGTCCCTAGACCTCAGGTTGCAGACATAAAAAGCGTAGATGGATAGATAAGATACTCATTGAAATGCATTAAGATTACACAAATATTAAGGTGGTAATTTTTATTCTTGAGTATTTTGTGCCACATAAAATCCTTGCCCATGATCCTTGTTACAGATCTGGCAATCTGGTTTCTTTTGCCACCTGAAGCTCTGTGTTAAAATGCTGCAGAGCAGTGCATCACACAGCTACATCTGCTTATTCTATGTGTTAAATAAATGGTCTTTCAGCTCCAGGGTGTTTGATGCTTGTAATTATATTTGATAACAGTGAATAATCTCTTTTATTATTAATATGCTTTCAATGGGTGTGGCTCCACAGGCTCTTCACTTGTGTTTCCTGACCTTCTAGTTTGCACACAGGTGAATCCTGTGTCATAGTGACTGTTAGGAGAGAGTTTTGGTGTCCTTTTTCTGATTTAACCAGCATGAAAGAAACATTGCACCTTGAAACACTATACTCTTGGAGGCATCTTTGTCTGCCATTGTGAGCCTAGCCCACATGCTAGTATTTTATTTATTTATTTATTAGTGTTCAGGAAACCCCATTTACAGAAGGAAGGAAGATACACTAAAAATTATTTGTACTGATAGGGCCTGGTTTATGTGTCACTAAAGGCAGCTGTAGCAGCAATGCTAACTCCCACCTCTAGACCCTGTGCACCCATGGAACAGGGTCATCAGGCCCTTGGACAATGTCTTTTCCTGTTTTGAAGAACCTCATGTACTACCAAGATGTTGGTACCTCAGTTAGAAAACATCCATCTAGCCAAGATTTTCCAAAATTGCTGATGAGATGGAAATCCTTAAGTTTGGGAAATTCAGAGTGAGACACATTGAATTTTCAATCCGGCTCAAGTACTTACCCCTCCACACCATTACAGTGCATATGGCACCCAACATTACCAGTGTTATACAACTTTTCCCTACTGTATACCTCTGTCTGCTTAGGAGCTAATACAGGTATATTTTAATATAAAATAAAGTTAAAATAGAAGTTAAATAGAAGTAACTAAAGGGATTATCAGTCTACATCTCATTGACAGTCAGTAAAATGGCAAAACCAAAACATATTTTTGAGATGTGAGTGTGAATTCCTAAACTTCAAAGATGCTCTTGAATCTCTAAATGTGGCCAATGCAAAAATGAAACTGATAACAGCTGTAAACCGTTATTGCGCTGTCAGGCAACTTCCACAATATATAGTCACAATATAATAATGCAAATATTTACCAGCTCAGGAATTCAGACTTTAATCCAGTTTAGATCACAGCAGAGGTGCTCAGCACTTGCTTCTTCCATTCTTGGAACTTACTGTCTCTGTGCCCCATGGGAGGCCTGTAAAATAACTGCTGCACTTATGAAAAAGAGCACAAATACTATTACTGTGACCTACTGAATTCCAAGCTCAAAGTTCTCTGCACTTCACCAGTAATGAGACTGTAGCTGTGGGCTAGATAAATAGGACAAGAATTACTTTGACCATTTTATGACCAGTAGAACTAGACATCCAGCTATTTCAAAGGCACCCGGAGATTTTCCATGCCTCCGCTTTTATTTGCTCAGTCTGAGATGATAGTTCATGTTGAAAAGTGCCAAGCAGTGAGAAGTGCAGCTGAGTGGGAGCTGATAGCGCTGAGCAGCTGGGGCCGTCAGGCTCAACCTCGGGAGCCCGCGCTACATCAGCCCAGCCACCACAAGACACAAACTGGTAAGCTTTGAAATCGTGCGTTATGTCACTTGCCCTAGGTGGCTGCCCAACAGACAGGCCTGGTGGTCTATGGGACTCCCTATTACCACTGGGTTTTGGGTACCACTTCAAGGCACTGTTTTCCCATATAAATACCATCACCCCACTATGCACAGATGCACAGAGCCATCTCGGTGCAGCTGCAGCATCTCCACATATGAGCTATGCACGTGGTGTAGCCTCAGCTATTTGTTTCCCAAATGTCATGGCTACTCCCTTCCAAGAACTCTATCACAGCTCTTAAATCTTTGCCATAATGAAGTGGTAAACACTACTGTCAAAACTCATGAATATTCACATCAGAATAATTCAACTAAAGTCCCAAGGGGCCTAGAAGCCAATTGAAAGCACATATATACAGTTGTCTGTTTAGATGATGGATCTGAACAATACTTCACCATCCAAATGATTCAACATGACATGTAAATAATTGCTTGTGATTGCAACATGCACCAAAGGTTTAGTTATTGATTCTTTAGCTTGCCTGTCGTCGTTGGTTAAATATTATAGGAAGCTGTCAAAACAGATTTCATAGAGTGTGTCTGTACATATGTAGGTGTAAAAGAGCCCATTTTTGACTTCTCCAATAAGGCAGGATAAAATTGGATTTTTACAAAATAAGTGCAATTTGGGTTGCTGTTGAATGTGTGAAATGACTAAACTACAATTTTTTACAACTCTAATTAGAGTTGCATGACTATTCTCATATATCAATACTGACTGTTTTTATTTAATTAGTCAGTAAATCCTAGTCTTCCATAGCTACTGGATTAGGGTATGATCTGGTCCTTAATGAAGTAGAGATTGACATCATCAAAGAACACTTCTGTTTAATTTTTAATTAAAGATTTAAAAGACCCTCTTCCATTGTAGCAATTACATTTATTTTTGTTTTTCAATACATGGCATAATAGGAATACATAATTTGTAAATGTGCAAATAACATTCTGGGAAACATCTACATTTAAAGCCATAGCACATATGCATTTCCCTGTGCAATATTCATGCAAATTAATTCAGTGAAAAATTCAGTGCACATTACAACACATATTTTACCTTCAGGCAGAATTATACTGCTGCCATATCTTTTCTTTCTTCCATTGCTTCTAAAAACTTGGGGGTTTTTTTCTCCATTTTCTATCTCAGTTATAGGAAGACAGATTCCATTCAAAAAGTAAGAGTCAGTCTCTTTTGTTGCCTCCTCTTTAGGGACCTGATTTGGCAAAGCTCTCAGAAAAGGCACCTAAGACAGGTGGGATGAATTTTCCCTTGGAAGTTTCATTACAGTACTACTACTTCTCTGCAGCTCTGTAGAAACTACCTTTCCCCAGTATAAAGAAAACCTTGATGACTCAGACCAGCCACATTAACTTCCGGATGTCACCTTTTAAAGGCCTTCATTTTAAGGTGGTGTGATTTTCTGCCATCTGAATGTCCCATCACAATTGTAAGTAAAATAGAAAGAGAATAGAGTAGAAAGATAAGGGCATAAGAAATAAAAGGAAGCACACCAAAGATAAACAATTCTATTGTAAGCAAAATCTCCCTTAGACACAGTTGTCCTCTGTGGTCTTTTGTTGTTACTCAGGTCTATAGCTCCAAAACAATAAAAAAGGAGATTTATTTTTATCAGCCTCTATGTGTCATGGCCCAAAGTGAGGGCTCCTCAATTTAAAGATTCAGTGTAAATGTATATTTTCCTCACAAAATAAATGTTACAATGTTATTGGTAATAGCTATCTTTTATAACCAGTTATTATAACTGCCCAAAAATGCAGATTTGGATTGACCAAAACAGTTTGTGAATGGTTTAAAAAAAAGGTAATCTGATGAGGCATTTTATTTCATCACCTTTTCTGGAACTGCAACAGCAAATGACACAATGGGTTTGAGTCTATCAGGAAAGATATATACCATATACCATATTTATACCATATATCATATTTATACCATATGTAAGAAAGGGTAAGTAGTAATTTCCTAATAATCCTACACCTTTATCAGTGTCAAACGGGTCACAAGGAAGTGAGTCAAACCCACTGATCCAGATTCAGTTTAGGTTAATTGAAGTGTTCCATTCAGATGCTTCCTGGATAACCAAGGATGAGAAAGAGGCACTGACCACCTGAATTTCTCTCAGAAGGTGTCTCTTTCTCCTTTTACAGAACAGGGAGCCTTCTAAAATAAACATTGAATTGTTTGACATAAGGAGAGATAGATCTCCACCTCAATGATTGCCTTTTAATTCAATCACTCTTTAGCTAACTTATCTTCAGTCTTAAAATGTTTAGTCCTCCATTAACACTAGTTCAGCACCCCTGGCTTGCTAAATTAAAGCTACTGGTTGAGCGATAATCCACTCCTGCCATCACAGAAGGTTTGTATCTGTCCATTTTGCAATAAGCAATCAAAAATCCTCTCTGTTGCGTGCAGGCCATCCTGTCTTTTTGCAGGATTTATTTGTGCAACACACCTCAAAAATCAGGCTGTGAATTTGTTTCATGATATTTGTTGCTCCAGATCAATGTCTCATTCTCTTTGTCCCCTCACTTAGTCAATGTGTATGTTTGCTAACACCTCAGTGCAGAAAAGTACTTAAATACAACTTGCATCTTATGCACTGGAGACTGTGCCACTGGAGAAGGGTTAGAGACAGACAACATTTCAACACATTGCTGAGTCTGTTCTAATGAACTACATCCACCAAATATTGGCATGGCTCCTGCAATCATTTTCTAAAAACATTTTGCAATGTTAAAAATAAGGTTATTTAGCAAAGAGGCATTACAAACCGTAGCTTCTTGCTGAATGCCATTTGGTGGATCTGAGTTAGGCATGGATATTGTTATATTTTGTTCTGAGTAGAGTCTGGTTTAACTTTATCAGAATAAAGTATGACACCATCACAGGCAGAGACTGTACAGCTGTTGTCTGTCCAATACAGTTTGTCCTATTGCTTGTCTTTACTTTTACAAAGTGAGGCAACTCATTGACTCTAAACAGACAAAAGTAATGCAACTGAGATGTTATGAAATACTTATCATGAGCATGTAACCACTTGAAAGGGATATGTTTTTCCTTTGTTTATTTTCTTTTATGCATCTGGGTAGATTTGGACCATTAAAGTTAAATTGTAGTATTAAAATACGTTCTTCTCTTAAATTATGATGCGGGATTATTTTTTTTTTCTTTTCCACTCCTGTGCCATCAGGTAGACTTGGACTGTTTTTAAGCCTTTCACATACAACAATAATAGGATGATAACTCTATGCTAATTTCCTAGTGAAAATGGACCAGATGTCTACAATATATTAAACAACCCTTGGTTCCTTATTTTGTTTGGAGCTCACACTTCTGTTGCAAATATCTAAGGCAAACTGTCCTCCTGGACCAATCTATCATTTTAAAGAGAGGACCAAAGAAAATAGATTAATCAAAGGGCCTGCAGTTATTGTCTCCCCCTGTTAGCTCCAATTCATATATCATTAGAGAAAAAAGCCTGTCAGCACGGTGGGATGTTATCTCTTTGGGAAAAAAAAAAAATTCTTCAGCATAATAATTCATTTCCTTTTAAATTCGATGACAATACACAGGATTAAAATACTGGCTTTTCTAACATTTCTATATCAAGGAAAGCCAAGTCAAACAGTACAATACAACACTTTCAGAAAGGACAAATATTTTGCCTAAGCAAGGCTGCAGCACATGCATGCAGCTCTGGTAGTTTCTTACAGCAGTGTTCATTTTAATGCAATTGCAGGACATAGACAGACAATATACAGACTATACTATAGATACCCAAAGGCTTTGATACAGCTCTACCAAAATGGTAAAGTGTAGGAGGAGAAGCACAGAGAATTTCTTCGGAGTGGCCTCAGCATTGAATTGCAATCATTTTTCCATAAGTGCAGTTTCACCAGACACTTGATCTAAGCTCTTTGAAGTCACTGGCAAGAGTAATGGTCTTTGTTTCATGTACCGCCGTCACCAACATGAGAGGATGCAAGTTTTTAAAATGAATCTGACTTTTTGTTAGGAGAAATAGGTAGGAAGTGCTGGATTTTTTGCTCTGTGCAACACACAAGCCTTCTCCAGCTAGATCCATTTCAGTTAACCTTAGACACCAAATAAACAGTATCTGTGCAGAGCAACTGCTGCTTCAGTGCCTCCATCCAACTTTTAAAGTTAGCTGGGATGAAGGTCTGTGAAGCCTTTAAGCTTTTAAGTTTTAGACCAACAGGTCTATGGAAAATACTGGCCTCTTGGCTGGATGGCTCATTTAGCTCAGTATATCAAAAAATGGTTTGGGTTTTACAGTTAGAATTTTTGGCCTTAATAAATTTGACCTCAGTTATCAGTAGTGGGAAATAATTTCTTATCAGTTTCCTATTAAAGTCCCCTCTTTATCTGTTGCTATGGCTACTATGGGACCATTGCCTTCCTTTGAAATAGTCTAAGGATGTCCAACATTGCTTTATGTCTTTTCAGCCTTTCTAATTCCTTTGTTAAAGTGGAATTCTGCATTTCAGTAATCTAGTGGGGTAGCATAGGGTTAACTCTTGTTTCAGCACACCTCCAAGCTCCATTGTCTTTTAATTATTTTTGAACAGCTAGAACAAAACCCATAGTGGTAATTCTGTCTCTTCTGGTCAAGACAAGGTAAATGTCTAGTGCCAGATGCCAGACTTGCATTTCCCTGCTCCTTTTGAGTGTATGCATCATGAGCTCTCAACTGTAACATCCCACATTTGATTGTCATTGGTCTGAAAACAGTTTTATGGACCACCTGCCCTAAAAGTGCTGCACTAACTCCACCGTTCCGATGCAAACTAAACTGGATGATGACCCAACAGTTTAGCTGTTGATATTAAATACTGGCATCCTTTTCAGCAGTGTATGCAGGTTGCCACATCACATTGTAGGTGCCTTCTTTCACTAGGAAAGGGCATGAGTACTTCAGCTTATTTCTTTCTTAGCTGTCATACTAGGATATAATGTAGTCCTGTTTCCCAGGTTTTTGCATTGCCGGTACAAGTTGGCTGTTTTGTTTTCCCCTCCTGTGCCATTGGAAAACTCACACTCCCATCCAGCCCAACTCTCCTCTGTGGTTAACCTTATGACTGCTGTAGGGTTCTCTGCCACCCAAAGTGCCTGATACAGTTTTATTTATTTTCTGGATACATCTGCTTTCCTTGTCACCATCGGGTATTTTTTCTAGAGTAAGATCAATTTCTCTCAGCTCTCTGCTACATGCAGGCATCATGTGGCCTTCGGCAATCCTGTCTCTAATGAGGACATCTTTTATGTTTCCAGAACTGCATGACACCCTTTCAAGTCCTTTGTAAAAGGCATTGAGATGTAGTGTTGAAAAGGGCTGTGAAGGGTGTTTTGAGCTCTCCTGTTGTACTTCATGTTGGGTGAAAGAGGCTTCTCACACAGTCAATGATCACATTCCAGTTGAGGGGTTGGTAAAATCTAGCCGAGAAGATGATAACTTCTTAAACTTGTCTCACTTGATCATTTGGGATGACCTGTCCTTCCCCTTCAGTTTTTACAGTTGTTGTACTATCTGCTATTATGTCTAGCTACAAAGCCACATTCACTTCTTGTTCTTTTCCTCCCATGAGGCAGTGAAATGAAAGTTCTACTTTTATTTTTTTTTAATTTTAATCTCCCTAGGCAGGCCCCTATACAGACTGGATTTTTCTTTCCAATAGTCTGACGCTTTTGCAATATTTTTTTTTTTCCTGGAAGCTCTTCATTCCCATTGATCTGGATTCTTCCCTTGCCCTGTTTCTGGTTACTATTTTGTTCATCTGCCAGTTACCCATCCTTCTACGCAGCTAATCACCTGCCTAATGCAGATCCTGTGTAATAACATGTGGTGGTTCCTTGCTCTGAAACCCAGGATGGCCTTTTACCTTTCCTACATCTGCAGCTGCCATTCTCAGCATCTGCACAGGCTGGCTTCCCGTGACATCCTTTAAAATACCCCTCCGGCACCTTATATTTGTCTCTGAAAGGCCAATTCAGTTTACTGCAGGCCAGTTCTAGGACTGAAATGCAAGGATGCTGGAAGGCCTTACAGTTTAAGATATTTTCTTTGCTTAGTTCACCCTGCAACTCTCTCATTTTAGCTCACAAAACTATTCATTATATATCTTAAATGAGCTCATGGGGTTTGTCCAGGACAAAGTGATGAAGTGTCCATATCACAGAGATGTGTTGAAATTGGCTCTGCTGGTTTTTTTGCAGCCTCTGTGGAAAAAAAAAAAAAAAAAAAAAAAAAAATATATATATATTTCTTCTTTCAAATCACAGTTGGCAAATTAGATCCACATTTCTTTGAGAGAAATTGCTTTAGTGAGAAGCGTCTCTATCAAATGAGACT